>NW_024042439.1:0-11808 GCF_014851395.1 Micropterus salmoides | reverse complement strand
CTGTATTATTTAAAGGATCCAGTCCGTCAGTCTTATCAGTCTCCCAACAAAGAACTTGTTACTTTCAATCATAAGACAACGTATCAATCAATCATTTTTCTAATAGTAGATGCCAAATGTGGTGGATATCTCAATTTGAAATTAAAACTCTGCTCTGGGGATTTCTCCCTCCCCACAAAGGAGTCTGCCGCTTAGTGCATCTGAGGCCAAAGACATTTTTATTATTTTGTCTTGATCCAATTTTCATTGAAATGATCAAAGTCCCCCCTGGGTGATTTTCTATCAGCGTGTCTGTTAAAGAACAGTGTGTTTTGTGCGACCCTGACAGACCTCTAGTAGTGCTCTTCAAATGGCGAAGACGTGAGTCCATTTCTCTTCCACCAAGGACAAGGAAGAGGAGACATTTATTGCCAAACCCTAAACGAAACACGCATACAGACGCACATACACCCACAAACATACACCCACAAACGCAAGCCTGCTTTTACACTAGATTGCCGGTTTATTAGATACACCTTTACATCTGTATGCAATTGCCATGTTATTTTTTTTAGATCATGGATTACCTTTTATTGAGAGTTGTGTTATTAAGTCCACTTCAGGGCCAGACGTACAGGGTTATGGGGGGTTGCAAGAAACTGCAAGACTGCTGCTGCATCTGGAAATGAAATGAGAGCGTCTAAGTTTAAATTTGAACTCAAACCAAGTCAGTAATGACGGTCAGTGCTGTCTGCTGAACTGGATTCATTAATCACAGCATGGTCATTATCAGAATGATAGACAAATGTTACATTGCTTGCTACAGCAGGTGCATTTTTTTTCCTGAGTAACTTCCTGTTCATCACAACAGGTGATTTAGAACAGCCTGTACATCTCATTTAAGATCAAAACGTTGCATGAACACCATTGCATTGTTAAACCAACAGGATTATTTTAAATTTGCATGAGTGACAATTAAGGAATGGGTTTTGGTAAAGGTCTGGTGGGGACAGTAGGTCTATCTTTAAAACTGCAGCATAAGATTAACGAGAGCAGGCTGATCAGAGTACATACAGAGTACATACACATTACAAGAGTTTCTTTTTCTCTTTTCGTTCAACAGACCAAATAATTTTTTCATCCAGTCTTTCAGGATTCTAAAAATACCTTCAGAACAGCAGTAAGTGTTACTGATGGTTAGTATTACTGTTTCAAATTTTAATTATCATGAAAACCGTGTTTGATTATCATGCAAAAACTCACAGAAAATACTCACTAAAGTGAGCAAAAGTGTCCCAGACACAGGTGCTCATGTGCAGCGTGCAACATGGGTTTGTTTTGGCAATGAAACTTGGCGGAAGGCAGTGACAGCTCCCCAGAGATTATTTACCCTATCTGAAGTCTGGTTGTATTTCAGTTTTTATAAGACTGCTGAGGGAAACTTGATCAAAGAAAAACGTTTTATAGCAATTGCACGGTCTTCATTTTAACTTTAACCCCGATGCATGATGTGGGGACTTTGGAAGGAATGTGGAAACATGTCGTGGTTTGTCTGTATGACTTGCTAGTAAACTGAAGCTCTCAGAGTTCGCTACTCTTGTAAAATCACTACACATTGTTCTGCCCCTGCATGCGTCATGTGTCTGCAGACTCTATTCACTCATTGGACATGATAATATGTTATGTAGTTTTGCCCAACCCACATATTTTGTTTAAAATCTGGCTCATGTACAAGACTCCTCTGTATTTATGTATACAGCTGCCCCCCCCCCTCCACACACACACATATTCCAGCACTTTCCTCAGGGTCTTTGTCTTCCTTCAAGGCTTACAACTCTTCTTTCAGCTCCCCCAGGAGCATCAGGGCTCCTCTGTAAGTGTAGCATCTCTCAACTGTTGCCTGTATTCACGTGTTATGTTGAGCTCTTTACACTTGACAAGGTCTGCCTCCTTTGAACACTCCGCTTCGACAGAGGCACTTCACGTCTCTCTCTTGCCTCCTCTCGCTCGCATCTCATCACAGACAAGCTGCTGCTCATGCCTATCGTTTCTCTGACACACACATTGTCATCTGAGGGACACACACACAGCCAAGCCTGTGAGTCAGCCAGGTTAAAATGTGCATGCGTGTTCAGAGGCAGTTTTAAGTTGTGTCCTTTCTGTTGTCAAAGTAATTGGCTTGGTAGATGTGATGCGGGTAACCTTTACAATGCTATACAAGAGAAATCTTTGCATCTTCATTCAGAATCATCTTTATTCAGCACATACTCATACAGATGGACCCCAGACAGCATGGGGGCATACCAAAAGGCACCGGAAAATCAAAACATACATGATTTAACTCATTTATTTCTAACTGAAACATTTCCCCAGAATAATTCTGCTGTGGACAAAATCAATTCAATATTTCATCATTTGGCTTTATTGTCTAAGCCTCCAAACCAAAACCTTAACAAATGAACGGTAACAAATGGCTTGACAATGAGTGCAAAAACCTAAAGAAAACTTTAAGGAAATTATCAAATCTTTCTGCTGATCTTGCGGAAGTCCAGCTTGATTTGATTTTCTCATCGCTGTGTTTATCTCATTGTGGCCCATACTCTTTGACAACCTTATCCAAACTGCTCCAGCTGTGTCTGTGGAGCTGTCGAAGGTTTCAGTCAGGCTGATCACATGAGCCATGGCTTCAACAATATCCTATTTTTTCCTGGCATTTCTTTCTCTTGGCATCTGGAGGGAGAGCCATTGTCTCTTTACTGGACTTTTACTGGACCGAAGCACATTTCCTTCTGAGCACTGGCAGTGGGCCTTTAATTAGTGGATTCTCATCTCCCTTTTGCTGCCTGGTCAGATTTCAGCAGCATCAGTGCATACCGGTGGTCTTCTTAATAGACTGGATCGCAGACTGGAGCATTCTGGAGGAGGAGGAGCGGAGTCCAGGACTGGATCAGCCAGAATGGATTCCGTGACTTGTGTACCTCGGTTAAAGAAGATATAATCAGTTATCAGTCATGAATTGCAGTTTGTTTACTTTTCGTTCCTCTGGACAGGGCTGCACGCTCTATTGCATTTCTGCTCTCCTTTCTCTCCAAACATGTCTTTAGCTGGTTCAATAGTTTTAGACTAAAGCTTCCATTTAGCAGGAAACACATTTCAACCCACTTATCAAATTGTCCCATGTCTAATATTTTAGTCATCAATTTCATAGCTGGTGAAGGTAATCTGGGAGTGGATTCAGACTCAGTCCTCACTTTACTCTGACTCTTGCCATAGTCTACTCTCTCTAGCTAGTCTGCACTCGGGTCCATAGCAATATTTGGTTCGGTTAAGTCTGAGGCTACGCGCTGCAAACCTAACTTATCCGCTGGAAACCCCAAAAACCCTCGGATGCCACAGAGAAAACCAGGACATGTCTGTCCACGAGCCCCTGATCCAGTCCCACTCTCCACCCAATTGTCAGTTTACAAGCAGATAGAGGGTCCTGCAAATCATTCAGGTGCGAGATATAAGACCACTTCCTTCACTCTGTTCAATCTCACTCCCTTTATTTGTAACAAATTATCTACTCATTTCTGACCGTGTAAGTTCTTTTCCTTTTCTTTCTGGAATGGAGCGAAGATCAGGGCTCCGCTGAACACAGCTTCTCCCTAATAGGAGGATTTTCATAAAAAAACAAAAACAAAAGCCTGCTCCTCTCCTTCAACGGAGTCCGAATCCCTCATCCGTCCCATCTGGGGTGCCAAATTGTCGTGGAAAATATTACATTTACTCATTTGCTTTTATTCAAAGCGACTTAAACTTGCTATATATGTCAGAGGTCACATGCCTCTGGAGTGTCTTGCTCAGGGACACACTGGTGGATGGGGATTGAACCCCGGTCTACCACACAAGAGAATAAACTACTACATAAAGTATTACAACACAAATCAGCTGGACCAGAGGTTCGGTCTCCTAAGACAGTCACTAACATCTGGCCCTGAGCAAAGGGATGTATCATCATTTACACAGTCTAGGTTTCTATGTTTTGGGGAACAGAGATCCTCTCTCGGCCTTGAATGAACATTCCAGGAGAGAAGAGGAACAACAACAGAGGGAAAGCACCAAAAACAATCTCACAGCTCTGACGTAAACCCTAGTAAATGAAGAACAAGAAGTATAGGAGAGGAAAGGTTAAGGATAAAACACAATACATAATAATAATAATAATAGTAAAAGAACATACATAAAAGATTAAATGTAAGAGGACACAATTTTCTGCCATAACAAAAATGACAGGGACCCAGATAACCACAACATATGCTGTCAATATCTCTCTGGGAGAAATGGAACAACCTAAACAAAACCCGGCAGGATGAACTGGCGATCCAAGATGGAAATACTTGGATTAATCACTTCAGTGAATTATACAGTAATATTACAGAAAATGATGATCAGTACAAGATATTCACAAAATGTGGTGATAAAAACGACCAGAACCCTCTAGATTACCCTGTAACAAGAATTAACATAAGTCATCCAGTCCCTGAAAGGAAAGAAGGCTTGTGGCATTGATGGAATCCTCAACGAAATGATCAAATACTCAAACCATAAAATCAGATTGGCTATACTAAAACTATTCAATACTATTCTAGCAACTGGAACAAAGGTTTAATAACCCCAATTCATAAATCCGGAGATAAATATGACCCAAATAACTACAGAGGAATATGTGTACTCAGTAACTTGGGAAAAATATTCTGCAAGATCATTAATAAATGACATGTCAACTTTCTTGATGACCACAATATTCTGCATAAATGCCAAATTGGACCATATATTTACCCTCCAGACTTTAATTGATCAAGAGAGCCCTGACAGTAAACACAGCAAAGACTAAGATAATGATCTTTCAGAAACAAAGGAATTATTTCAGAAATCAGGTTACACACAATTTCTATTTTCTATAAAACTACACTTACCTTGGCCTTACTATTGCATACACAGGAAACCTCAACATGGCTGTGAAAGATCTGAGGGACAAAGCAAGGAGAGCTTTCTATGCAATAAAAAGAAACATTAAAATCTATATTCCAATTGAAATCTGGCTATAAGTTTTCCAGTTTGTACTAGAACCAATAATTCAATATGGTAGCGAAATTTGGGGGCCAAATAAATAATGAATTTGACAAATGGGACAAAACAATCATAGAATCTTTCCATACCAAGTTCTGTAAGAGCATCCTGCAGGTGCAGAGAAAAACACCAAATAACCTGTGCAGAGCAGAGCTCGGCCAATACCCCTCTACTAAAATACAGAAAAGATCAATTAAATTTTACAATCACTTAAAATCAGTTAACTCCCAGACATACCATCACAAAGCCCTAACATACCCCTCAGCCAGCTGGTCCTGAGGCTCTCTGCAGTAACAAGTCCCCAACAACCTCAGGACAGCAACACCAACTCAAGCAGACCAAACCAAATTATCAGCAAGCAGAAAGAAAAATTTAATACTGGAAAGAAACGACCAAAACACAAAGTAAATTACAATGTTATCTGACCCTAAAAAGAGAATTCACACTGGCAAATTACCTGAGCACAATAAAATGTCCTAAACTAAGAAAAATGTTGACTAAGTGAACACAGCCTGGCCATAGAAAAGGGCTACCACAAGAGGAGAGACTCTGCTGCACTTTCTAACCTCATGCCCTAAATATAAAACAAAAACACATTTCCCAAATATACCCCGAATTAAAATTTATATCAGACACACAGAAACTCTATCTCTATTAATCTATTTACCGGGAGAAATGAAATGTCAAATAATCAAATTGCTGCAAAATATGTTCCTCATGCCATTAAGTGAGGACAACCAGTGGAACCTCAGACTGATAAATAATTGTACAAATTTTCAAATTATTATTATTTTGATTGCTTTATATTTTAGTAATTGTTTGATACTGATTTCATTCTTTTTTTATTATTATTATATTTTTTTTTTATTAATTAATTATTTTTGTCTATTAATATCACACACACACGTTTACGGTATTATCTATTTATTTTAATGTTTAATATATATATTTTTTTACACACACATATTACTGTTTTATTAGATTTTTATATATTTTAATTTTTTTAACACACACACACACACACATACGCTTGAATTACTTGTTTAATGAAATGCATGGGGTTGATTGTTCTAATGTAGTTTGTATGATGCTTTGGCAATATTGTTATACATTCATGCCAATAAAGCTAATTTGAATTGAATTGAGAGAGGGAGAGAGAGAGAGAGAGAGAGAGAGAGAGAGAGAGAGTATAAAAGTACAAAGGATAGAAAAGAGCAAGAGTCAGAAAATGATGGCTTGTAAAGAAAATGGGAAAGATATCTATCTATATATGAACATTCAAACATTTCACCCTTATTTGATTTTTAAACATGTCATTCCAAAACCATTGGCACTAATCTGCTGCTATAAAAGCCTCCACACTTCTGGTTCCAGGCTTTCCACCAGATGCTGCAGACAGCAATTAAACGATTTCTTCATGAATCCGGCTTTGGGAACAGGGACCTTCACCGAACTGTTAGCACAAAGTGAAGCACTCAAGAAAATCGCCTTTCTGTGTAGTGACACATTCCCACACTGAATTCAATATTAATAACAGCCTCACTGTGTACTCTGTTTACACCACTAATGCCTACAGCAGCTAGTTCCCATTAAAAGCATTCAACTGGCAAAACACGAGTGGCTTTTTTTGTAAAGCAGTCACAGGAAACACAATGATTTTGTCTCACGGGTTAACGCTGACAGCGATTGTTCATCAAAAATGGTTCTACAAAACAAGACATGGTCCGTTTCTGCATTTTTTTCGACAGAGGATCAGTTTTAAATAAGCACTGGAGAGGTAAGGAGCAGCCATGGTGAGCTGTTAGATTATTAGCTGCAGGCGACTGACTGCACACCTCCAACTCCTCAGGAAGGCAACCTACTTTAAGTGGAAAATACGGGCACTGGGCACAGCATCGAATCAGATCACGATTGCTCATGGCATGATTGGAATAGCAATTATCGCGGACTTCTTTTAAAGCAATTTGCGTTTGTTTGGCAGCTCTTTTTAAGATTGCTGTTATGCTACTGTCAGTAAAAGTCTTCATGCACAGATGTACGGCTGTTCCGAATTGTTCGAAGCTTTGTTCATAATGTTGACATGCAAATTCGAAAACAAAAAACATTCCAATGCTTCTCATAGTATAAAAACTTCCTAGCGACCAGGTTACATTGCTGCCGTCTGTGAGGAGACGTGAGGCACCTTTTCCAAAGGCAAAAGATCAGGAAGGCTCCTGGACCTGACGGTGTCTCACCATCGTGCCTGAAATCTGTGCGGACCAGCTGGCCCCCATCTTCACTCAGATCTTCAACAAATCACTGGAGCTGTGTGAAGTTCCCTCCTGCTTCAAACGCTCCACAGTCATCCTGGTCCCAAAAAAACCCTCCATCTCTGGACTAAATGACTACAGGCCTGTCGCCCTGACATCTGTAGTCATGAAGTCCTTTGAAAGACTGGTGTTGGCCCACCTGAAGGACATTTCAGGCCCCCTGCTAGACCCCCTGCAGTTTGCCTACAAGGCTAACAGGTCAGTGGATGATGCAGTCAACTTGGGTCTGCATCACATCCTGCAACACCTCGACTCTCCAGGGAAATATGCTAGGATCCTGTTCGTGGACTTCAGCTCGGCGTTCAACACCATCATCCCAGACATCCTCAGCACCAAACTCAGCCAGCTCACTGTGCCAGCCTCCACCTGTCAGTGGATCACAGAGTTCCTGACTGACAGGAGTCAGCAGGTGAGGCTGGGGAACATCACATCCAGCACCCGGACTATCAGCACCGGCGCCCCCCAGGGGTGTGTGCTCTCCCCACTGCAGTCAGAACAACCTCGAGCTTAACACGTTCAAAACTGTGGAGATGACCATGGACTTCAGGAGGAGCCCCCCACTCTGTCCCCCATCACCATACTCAACAGGCCTGTGTCTGCTGGGATCCACTATATCCCAGGACCTGAAGTGGGAGCCCAACACTGACACTATCATCAAGAAGGCCCAGCAGAGGATGTACTTCCTGGGTCAGCTCAGGAAGCTCAACCTGCCTAAGGATCTGCTGATCCAGTTCTACACAGCCATCATCCAGTCTGTTCTCTGCACCTCCATCACTGTCTGGTTTGGATCTGCCACCAAAAAGGACAGGAGCAGACTACAACGGACAGTCAGGACTGCAGAAAAAATAATCGGTGCCAGCCTGCCCTAAATTCAGGATTCCATCACTGCAGATCCATCTCACCCCGGACAACCTGTTCCAGGTCCTCCCCTCTGGTAGGTGCTACAGAGCACTGTACGCCAAAAACCAACAGACTCAGGAACAGTTTCTTCCCACAAGCCATCACTCTGATGACAGCTGATTCCTGACTCACAGTGTCAGGAACAATTCCTGTGCAAAACCCAGTAACTCTGCCTCTAATCAGTCCTGTTTACTGGTTTCCACTTATTTATTATTCACCATTTCTATTTCAGTGCTGTTCATACTATGTCATATTGTATATTGTATACCATACACTACCTCAGGTCATAAGGTCATAGGTCTTATTTTTTTTTGTTTAGCATCCATCCCATCCACTGTGTACATGTGTACAAGTATGTGAACTTGTATATCATATCCACCTTCAACATGTACATAATGAGAATAGTTTACTCTTGCATCCTTTGCACTCTGATTACGCACTATTTGTCAATATGTCTATATTGTTTTGTTCATAGTGTGTATATTAGTGTTTCTACTCTGTAGTTTGTCTGATTGATTTTATTATTTTTTTATTATATTATTATTTTATTATTGTATAAGTACGCACATCGTGAGCAATGTACAATCCTGAGTCAAATTCCTCATATGCGTACACATACCTGGCAATAAAACTGATTCTGATTCTGGTCTCTGCTGTTGTTGAGGACATCCAAAAAGTCAAGCGGGTCATCGCAAAGTGCCGGCAAAGCCACATTTCCAAAGTTGTGGAGGCTGGAGCCCCAACATTGTCTTGGGGAACCCATGACAGACTTGTGCTGGGTCTGCCAGCAAAATAGCTGTCATCTGCCGCAGCTCCAACTTCCAAATTGTGTGAAGTCTGCAAAGTTGAGAGAAGCAGAAAGGAAACTCCTCTGCATTGTCGGTCTAGAGCGTCAGGCATACCAGGACATGGTTACCAGCTGCAGAGGAAACTGCTGGCATGCTTTGTGTCAAGCTTGGGCCAAATCCACCCTATAGCCGAGACACACCATACTATTCAATGTAAATGTAGGGTGATTTGTTTTTAGTGTCACCTCCTCAGATTGTGAGCAATGTAACATAAAATACCGTAAATAATGCATGAAGACCAATGATACATAAATCCATATCAGTGTGCATGTGACAAAGCTGACCAAGATAGATGCAAAATTAATACTTTATATATATAATAGTAAGTAACTTGTAAGTGAAAACTAATTGTATAATCAGTGCACTCTTTAATCATACTTTCTTGCCTTGTCTTGTTCTACAGGTCCATTAACCCAGTGACACCCTCCAGCCAGAGCTAGTGTACTTTTTGGTCGCCCAGAAGTGTGGTGTTTTTGGAGTCTGCTGTCAGTGTGTGCCTCAGCAGGACAACTACTTCATCGAAGAGACTCACTCTATCAGCAAGGGCTCCGATGCGGTCATCGCCTGTCTGCTCTATTTCTTCTCCCATATGTGTTCGGGGAGAAACATGTACAGCTGCACTGTGGCAGCTGCTTGGACAGAACAAAAGCAAATTCATGCTGTGTCACCAGCTTGCATGGTGGGTCTCACGATAGAGGAGAATTTCTGACCACAACAAGTCTGCTGCAGATGGTGTTTCGGACTGTTCAAAAAGAGCTTCCATTGTTACACCAGATTCCAGCCTGGAAACTATCTGCCAGACTGGCACAGCTTTCTCACTCCCAGTTTTAAGCCTCTGCCAGATTTGAAGAAGTACCCCACTTCCGCTTCTCCAGTACAGCCCCTGCAAGGTTTTGCCAAGAAGCATTGAAGGAGGAGCTTTTCTTGCTCATTCACACAACCCTGAAGCCCTGCCCACTGCACAGAAACCAGCTGATGCCTTGATGCAAAATATGCATTGATGCACGGTATGAACACCCACAATCAGAACTTATTATTCTATGATACTGTAGTCATCATGACTATTATAACAATAAGAAGACTTCCCGATCCCAGTGCCGTGTGGGCAGAGAACTGATCTAATTAGCGCCACTATGTAAATAGCAGTGGAGTTTGCTGTAGAAGAAAGTCTATATTTGATCGAATGTGCAGGTGAGGTGCAACAGCAGATGTCAATTTACAATGCAACACACTCTCACAACCAGTGCAGAAGACAGAGTCAGAGCACTTCTTTGTTAAAAGGTCAAAAGGTTACAGCTAACCTGATATATATATAGAGAGTAAGCAATATATTTTAAATACATAGTTCCTAGTGTTGATATTTAATATTTAACAGTGCTCTGATTTATCCTATGTATTGTTTCTCTAATAGTCAAACTAGGAAGAACTATAACTATACTATAACGATACTCGCTATCTTGATCTACTGTTAAACGTAAAGTGCTCTGATGAAACATACACATAAACATCTTCTATTAATGTGAAACTTATACAGGATGTGTTTGAAAAAATGCCAATTAATACTGTTGGAAAGTACATTCTGCTGTGCTGCTTTATCATTTAAGCTATTATAGTGCATGTAGTGTAATCCACTACCCTTAACGTTTAAATTTCTATCCAAGCAATCTGCTTTTATTTGTTTTTGCAGACACAGCAGTTATTGAAACTTGGCCATTATTTGAATGCTGGCTTTTGTTTGAGAATATATAAATGTATTTATTCTTTTGGCTATGTAGACTGTCTCTCTCTATATATAGTATCTTGTTAAAGCTCTCTAGGCAGCATTTCTCCCATTATTTCCTCACATTCAGACCCTATACAATTCATTTTATTCCCTTGCTTTCTTATATGCTCTTTGTCTCTTCTCACACATCTCCTTCCTCTGTTTTCTCTCATGGGGTTTCCACCCTTCTATATACATTTCCTCCTTTTCTCCCCCCACCCCCATATTTAACTGTCTCCATCACACAGTCTTCTCTTTCTTTCCCCCTTTTTTATCTTCCCTATATCTTGGTTGTGCCACCAACCACTGAATCTTCCTCATGTGTTGTAGGATGAGGGATCCATCATTGGACACCCTCTCTTACAGTTTTTAACACCGGTACTTCAGACACAATGACCACAACCTCTAATTCATGTACCAACCCCTTGTACCGATTCTGCTAAAATACAAGCACATTTCCTGCTTTACACTCAGACTGCTGTTCTAAACCACTCTCTATTACACTCTGCTATACAAAACACTACACACAATTCTCTACATTGGGCACAACTTCAATCTTCATGATGAAGTCTCTTGTGTCCACACACTGCCATTGAAATGCTAAACTTAAAAATCACACCCTGACTCCTCACATGAGAAAACACATGTTGCATTTGTTCAGTGGCCAATCAGAGCTTTAGGAATACTTTGAAAGGGCACGGGTGAGCTCTTCTGTTTTGGAGCAATAGATGCCAACATATGAGAGAGGGGCAAGTGGAGTGAGATGAAGGCTCATTTAATTTTTCCTGTATGTATACACATATTCAGAATTAAACATATTCTTGTATTTGGTGTTTATAATTGAGGAAAACAGAACAGAAAGAATACTGTACGCACATTATGTAGTGTAGCAATGAAA
>NW_024042438.1:0-29685 GCF_014851395.1 Micropterus salmoides | reverse complement strand
AATTAACTCCTAGTGGAAAGCCCATGTGGCAACAAGTCAGTATGAAAAATAAATATTCTATCAAGTGGTGTGTATTAATTGTTCCCATCATTAACACTTAACACTGAGTACACATGTGTAGCCTACACTTATAATACATTTTTCATGCTTGTTGCTTTGTAGTGCAGGCCTGTGAGTAAGAGGAATTGGCTAAAACATGCAAAACACATGAAGGGATCTTGAATTTCTTTATTCTGTTCTGGAATTATCCTTGTCCTCTCAGATCTTTATATAATTTAAATACGCTGATCTCTTTTCACTATGCTGTGCTCTAAAGTCATTTAGCAGAGCCATTCTTCTTGTCCTGGTGTTTGCTATGTCTGTGTGTCTTTACTGAGCTTGGAATCGGTCTTGTTCTGACAGTGATGGATTGGAGGTTGAGCCAGGTTTCCTCATGATTTAGCATTGAGCTGAGTACTGTCATGTGGAGGATGGCCTCCTAAGGACGGGTAACGTGTAATAACAGAAAGCAGTGCGACTCTCAGGAATTCCTTCCAGTTTTCTCCACTTTTGCGTTTCTGGACATTTGTTGTTGCATCCATTGTAGGACATCAACAGAACTATCGTCTTCAAGTAGAACTCTCTTCACAGTTCCTGTAGACGTGAGTGGCACTGACACAGCAATTTATGTTGGCCGTGCAGTTTTTTGGGTGTTAATTTATGACCTGTAAAATCAGCGAGCCCTCTCAAGTAAGTGTGGTGGTCCTCTTTTACAGCCCTCCCAGTGTCTTGTGGCAAGGCTGACCCGTGGCAGAGACACGGCTGGCCTGGACTGCAGTGAACCGAAGCAGGGGACACTGCTGCTACGAGAAACCTTTCTCAGACTTGAAAATCACCAGCCATTATTTCTCCGTCTTAAGCCAAGTCAGATCCCACCGTGTTCAGCTTTTCTCACTTAGCGTGAGCGCATGAAACTTCTCACAAACAATTCCCTAGATCCTGCTGTGACTCAAGTGGCAGTGACTATTTTACCGAATATTAAATGTGCGATGCTTTAAGGATACTATTTGATCAAGACAGACTGGCGATTTCATAAACGTTCATGGGACTAGCATCGTAACGTTTCACTGACTTTTGTAAAGTGATGTTGAACACTTGCAACTTGCAACTAGTCCTTTGGGTCTCTGTGACTTTGACGAAAATTATTAACAAACAGACCCAGACCTAAATGGACTGTGCACCTAACTTTTATTAGTCTAAGCAGACATACATCTTAAATTGGTTTGTTTGGAATTGTAATTAATCATTTTTTACTTCTTTTAAATGTAGGCTACGTATTTCCATTTAAAATCATTACACAAAGTAACACAAAATGTTGTACCTGACTTTTAAAACTACTCAGTTTTCGGATAATCTCGCTAATGTAGTGACTGCTGGCAATATAGTTCCCTTGTTAAGTGCATGTTTTCCATTTGTGTGTTGACACGCCTTGTTGTGTGTGTTAATTAAAGGCCTTGCCAGAAATGGCAGCATAAGCTAGGTGTGATTAGAGACCCACTCCATTCATCATACCTGCCCCCCCCCCCCCCCCCCCCCCCGTGTACTTAAGATTTCCTGTTTTCCTCTTCAGGGGTCTGGAATCTAATGAACACAATATCAATCAGGCTTTTCAGAGAGCACTTTTAAAAGGAGATTTGAACCACAAGCACATTTCTTTGAGAAAATGGCTCAACTGCTCTTTATGGTGACCTTATTGAATCAAACCAGTTGTTTTGACTGTACGCCAGAAAGGTTACCCCAGATACTCTCACATGATGGGTCTTACTGTTACCTTGTCTTTCATTTGAACTACGCATGTTTGTACATGAGCAGTTCCACAGTTATGCTATTTTGCCAGACTTAAATAATTTTTCGGTTAATAATGTGTGTAGATATTCAGTGCAGCTCTGCTCTGAATGCCTCTCTGTAGGGAGAGAAATGAGCAACGCATTCCCCGCATTTGTGCTCTCCAAATTATACCGCGTGCCGAAGTAATCCGAGAGGAAATGACACAACTGTGTTTACAGCTGGCCGGTTCTCCCGTGTCAGTTCAGGCCTCGGCTAAAATACAAGGCCCTGAGATGAATCTTTGCCTCACATGGAAGGATAAATCAACTTGTATGAATAGTCTATGGATGTATACATGAGCGTTTATTTATGCGTACCTGCTTAAGTTTCAGCCTACATACCCATGCAGAGCCGACTATATTTATGCCTTCTGTTCTCACCCAGCTCACATTTCTTTACAGGTCTTGTTTAATGTAATCAGGATCCATTCCTGGGAGCACCTGGGCTGGACAGTGCAAAAAAGCGCACCTGGTTTTGGCCTTTACAGACCAACACAGGATTAATGTCAGGAAGAAAGCAAGGATTTCCTCCCTTGCTACAGGGAAAGCGAGCACAGTTTGATGACACATAGGAGTGAAGTAAACTGTCTTGTTTCACAGCAGCACAAACTGGCAGCTAGGGTTACATTTCGCCCTGGGTTCCATAAGACTTCACTTCCTTCTCGTCAGGCTTGTGGAGAGGTTTCCCTTTGGATTTCAGATCTTAAAAATTTTATAGTAAACACAGACACAGCAGTTTGGAATGCGTGATCAGTCTTTATGTCAATCATATAGTATGTGTATTTCCCCCAACAATAAAAAGTTGTTATGCCGGGAACCATTTTTGAAGTTTTTGTGTAACTAAACCACAGGTGCCTGCTGTCATGCACGTCCTAAGAGGATTTGTTTTGTTGCTTTCCAGGTGAGCCATTGGTCTAAAGGAATGCGCCTGTGCTTTTCATAGTAGTTCTGCAGTCTTTGCAGAAGAAAGCAAAATCCCAAAGGTGAGGCACTGACAGCTAGCTTAGTCAGTTCGCAGGCTTTCATTTCGCAGGCTTTCATTTCGCAGACCTGTTGTTTGACTTTTCCGGGTTGCACCAAGGCTCATTTAATCCCAGACAAGCAGTTCCATTTAGTGTGTAGAGATGAGCTAAGGCTGTGCAATGCCTTCTCGTCTGTGTTAATTTAACTTTCATCCTGGTGTTTGCCCGGTGGATCGTTTTTCAGGCAGAGATAAGGTGAATGCCTTGCTCTAATGGCTTGGCCTGTTGGACGCTGAAAGAGGATATTGCATTGCCTGCTGTACGACTTACAAGAATAAAGAGGCAAAAAGAGCTTGTATGACAAGTTCTCTTTTAAGCTTGCCCCAATGCAAGGGGATCTTTAAAGGACTTGATATTACCTTAGTTACATGTAAAACAAAAATACTAGTCGCAAAGTTCTCTACCTTTTGTTGCCCATTCCCAAAATTAATCCAAATACTGCAGAAAAACCTTCAGAGATAGATCTTTTGTGGAACAAGAAAGTTCGGGATAACTGCAAGAATTACCGTGACAAGTTGCAGCACCTCCGCCTCTGCACCTGTTCCCTTTTGTACCTGACTTGAGGCCCAATTTTCCATCCACTATATTCAGAGGAAGTCACTCCAGAAAGGTCTTTAGGAGCTCAACTGCAGCCTGAAACTTATTTGAAAACAGATGAATAGTTACATCACTCTGCTCTTTGGAGTTGATTGTCTAAAGGCCTCCTGAGCATAAAGAAAGTGTTGAGAGAGCGGATCAGCTGGCTTTGTCCTTAAAACACTGCCTGTGAGGGGAGTGTGTAGTTGCTGCCCATTTTTAGTCGTCCTCTGGATAATGTGCCTACAGCCAGAAGCGCATGCTTCTACCAGTGTATTTTCTTAAGTGAAAAAGAACTTGGGAGGTAACCTTCAATAGTGTCGCACTCTGAAGGCAAGATGAAATCTAGGCCAATGCATTTGATATTCTTTGACTCAGAGTAGAAATTCCTATTTCAGAACCAGCTTTCCCGTAAATGTCGTTGAGATTTATAGCATCGCTATCAGGAGACTGGATGGGAGATTTGGTGGGATCCCCCTGCAGCTTGTTTCTGATTTGCGCTCAAGCAGGTCTTATCTATGCATCAAGATAAGGGAGACTCCCCATCTCCTCCATCGTTTGAGGCGTAGCCTGAAGAAATTCCATAGACTGTTCAATAACCTGGAGACCTCAGGCTGACATCCAGAGACAGACAGTAAGGAAGCAGACGGTGTAGTTACAGACGTCCTGCGGGTGGTGGTTAAATGGCCGTAATTTCCATGCAGATTTGAGGCTTTGCTGTGTATATTGCTTATATAGCCAATGGTGTGTTTTTTCTTTCTCAGTTTTGTAGCTGAAGCAGTTTACCGAGGTCACACTCCTGTCATGAGGAAGAGGGAGGGACCGGCCAGGGAAAGAGGGTTAAGCATGCAAAGAAGGGAGGAATGGAAAGAGGGCAAGGAAAGGGCTCATGACTCTCAGGAGAACTCTCTTTCACAGATTTATTTTGACGACTCATGGAGTCACAAGGCTAGAAGGGTGTATTTATGCAGCCAAGCTCGAATGATTCCCATAATGCGTTGTTTTAAATCTATAATCTATTCTTGAAATATGACTATGCAAATTTCAGTGAAGATAAAAGGTCTATTTGTGCCGTATGCAACCTCAAACAGCTAAATAAGGTCGATGTTTGTGAGGGTCTAATTGTGACCACTCTACGTCTTTGCTATTTGGCATGTGTCTTTCATGAGTTGCCATACTTTCCTGTCACAACGTTGGATAATTAAGCACTTTTTGTACCTCTGTAATAGTCTTACTCTGCCAGATGAAAAGGGTGATTGTCAGGCCCGAATTAAAGATGACTAATGTGGTGGAGAGGAGGTCGTGTGGCTCAGGTCCTATCTGTTTGGCAGCACCTGGAAGCCTAATTATACTACCATATAGTTTAGTCATCATGATTTTCCCATTTTTCCTTATTTAAATTGAGAGTCTAAGGAAAGAGGGTGTTCTCTATTTTTGTGATTTGTGATACTTTGCGGCGCATCAGTTGTCAACGCTGTCAGCTGAACATTATAAGCATACCCCAAACTAGTATTAACTGCAGTTCTGTTGTTTTGTACGGTGTGTTTGTGCACTCTATATTATGTGGATTGAGTGCCACATTCCTAAATTCACACAGGCCTCATGGTAAAATGCACTCTATTGGTATGCTAAGTATTCTTCAATATAAATGAGGCTTTTGTGACCACAGTCTTGGGAGGCCCATGGTCTCTGCCTATATCATCAGATCAAGTGTACACAGGCAGTGATAGAATTTGCAGCCTTGTACAACACCATGTTTTAACATCTGCCTTTTCAGCATTCAGAAACACAGGCGGTGAAACACGGGAACTGTTTGTGTGTGTGTGTGTGTGTGTGTGTGTGTGCGCGCACACTCTGAGCGGCAGGGAGCCAAGCAGCAACTCTCCCAACGAGTCTCCACTGTCCAACCCTGTAATAAAACAACCCCTCAACACCCCATAATGACTCCAATCTGGCCCCGGGTTGTGGGTGCCACTAGCATGTTTGTCACCCCACCACATCCCCTCCCTGTTGGCCAGAAACATATGCTAACCACAGGTCCCTGCCTGGGGTTTTCTGCTGGGAGTTAACAGTGCTATTGATTTCCCAGAATCGTTGGGAGTAAGACAAGAAAGAACTCTCAGGGACTTGGGCACAAAACTGTTGAGCTTTACTTTGCAGCTTTGCAAGCGGTGAATCAGCTTGTGCTATGCACAGGGAATAAAGTGGATATTTATTAGCCAGGGAGGAAGCAATCAAGAATTCACACTTGGACTTGAAGGTTTTCTCAAGCTCACTTTTATTTTTGTGGTGATTATGTTGAAAACAATGACTTGTGAAGACCACAGGCTACTTGTGTGCATTTGTTGCATTTAATCCAGTGCTAGCTGTAAATATGATCAGTCATTTCTATGCACGTAATGCTTGTTTCTAGTATGTAGACTTTGGGTTTTTGTTTGGGTGTCCCAGCTCCTTTTAGTGATGTAACCCAGATTAAAGTTTTGGTTTACTACGCTGTTGTCCGTGAGCACACAATGTATAATTCTTTGGCAGTTCATGGCTAGATTTAAGCTGTGTTTGATCAAAAGCTTGGATTTCTTGTTAGAATAAGCTTTCATCATGTGGCGGTTAAAAACAAATGGTATCACCAGCGAGTTATTGCTGCTACAGATCAGATTATGATATGCTTACCTGCTAAAGTCCATTGGGTTTCACAGAAAGATAACTCTTTATCTTATTTTGGCTACCTGTCTCAAGAGTGCTCAGATGCTGCCAATTTAACATGAAAGAAAAATACTCGGCTGAAGTTCAAGTTGTTTTTCGTCTGATCTCTTCCTGGCGGTGGAGCAAACATTCCGTGACTGGAAGCTAAGAGTGGCAAGAGGACAAAGAGTATATCTTAATATTGTTATCTGTCAACAAGTAGTAGCAGTGTGGCACCGTTCCACCTGTGATTAAAAAAAGACACCAGGTCTCTTTGAATCAATTATCGCAATTTAATTAACACACATTCCTTGACGATGCTTGCAGTGCTGTGGCAAACATTAACTGTAGGCCTGTATTAAATTGGACTTATCTGCCAACAATAACACAGTGTGTTGGAAATAAAAAGTTACACACAGGTTTTTTGGGTGCAATGAAAAACATATCTATATTAATACAACAGAAATTATGCAGTTTTTTGTGGACTTGCTTTTTGTTTACATATTTTTCTTTCCACAGAATTTTAAACAACAACAAGATTCAAGAACTCAAAAATGGATCCTTCTTTGGATTGTCTACTTTGGAAAAACTGTAAGTACTATTATTATTTTCCCCTTTCCACTAGTGATCTTCATGAGCACTAATGTATTAATGTTTACCTCAACTTTCTTTCTGCTATAGGTCCCACTAGCGCATTTTAAAGTAAAACCTTACTGTGGCAGTTGAAATTTGTGCTTGGATTAAGATTCAAAACCTTAATAGAAGAAATCATCTTAGCTTTTAAAAGTGATGTTTTCCATCTTGCAAAAGCTGTGTGTATCCATGAACTGTCACCAATGGACTTTAAAAAAGGTGGTGCTTTTGTTGTCAAATACCATTGCAGTATTTCATGTTATATGTACCAGTGCATTAGCAGCACCCATCCATCTCTCACAAGTGAAGCGTGGGCTTGAGATTTGTTAAATACACATTGGCCTCGTGCATGTGGAACATCCAGGTCATATGAGTAGCACTTAGCCTCAGTCTATAGTGGAAGACTGGAGATGGTACTAGAAAGGGCTAATTATAGGTAAGCCCCAAGGGTTGGTTGTTGACTGCCTGGTGATATACTCTCAACATACAGCTGCTTGGGTATTCTGGGGATGGGGCCCACTTCAGAGGAATAGCATATATGTAAGAGACACAGTAATTCTCAGTACTTTATCTTTGAGTAGAGCCTTTTTGAGGGAAGAAACTGGCAAAAAAAGTGAGAGGAGAAGGAAATCACTTTTATAGATGGTGAAGACATTTATTGGTATAGGCGTGCATGTTCTCTGAGATTCCCTGAACGACGGAGAGACATTGCTCATGCCATGTGACTCTGACTTTGGAGATTGGAATGTCATCACCCGTGTTTCCTTCCTACAGAGATTTCAAGAAAATGGCTCTAGGCCCGCACATATGGGCCATCGGTGATTTATCACTCCGGAATGGCTTCATGCAGATAAAATAACCAGACCATTAATGGCCGTGCTTTTAACCAGGGCTGCAATAACACATGACTGCATAGATATGGAATTCTAAGAGCATTGTTCCCGTTCTGGTTAAAAAGACCAGAAACATAGAAAGTGTGTGTGTGTGTGTGTGTGTGTGTGTGTATGTGTATATATATGTATATATATATATATCACAAAGTTTGATTTTGTACATTATCAGTATGAAGCACCTGCAGCATTTCCTCCTCTTTTTATCTTGTGGCCATAATTTGTTATGTAAAATTGCCCGGCATGTCTTTTCTCGAGTTGACTGCCATGTTAATAAGGGGAATTCTCTGCGGGCTCTTGAATTTGGTTGGATGTGAGAGCTCAGACTTGGAGGATAAACAGGAGACGGTGTACTGAATGTGTTTTAAAAAAAACAAAGCCAAACCTTTTGAGCTTTCTTCTCCAAGAAAGCCTTAAAGGCACTTAAGTGCTTTGTCTGTGAACGGCCAGTCAATTTGGTTGTAAACTCTGGTCTGCCTGCATCAATCCACAGGCAGGTTTATCTCCAAAAGCAGCTCACATTGTGCCTCACAGACCCCACCCCTGTCCAGTGAAGCGAGATTGCTAGATGGCCTGCTTGCTTTTGTCATTGTAATGAGGCCAAGCTAAGGCCAGAGGTGTCAGCAGTGCGATTCCCATACACACCATGCATGTTGGAGCCTCTCCCTCTCTGAAATGTTCCTATACCCCCGCCGCCCCCCCCCCCCCCCCCCACTCCCTTTTTCTCCTTAAACTCTTGAGTGTGTTTGAATGCTTGAATTGCACTGAGGCTCTCCATCTTGCCTTCCACCCCTCCTTTTTCCTGCCTTCACAGCTTCTGCCCCCCACCCCCCCTCCCCCTCCATGAAGACTGAAGACTGAGACAGCAGCTGGTTGTGAGTGTCGGAGAGGGGTAGAGAATCAATTGCGCCTATCCGGCACTCTGCGTGAAATTGCAAAGTAACTGTGGAGACCGTTGTGTTTTGTCGGGGCCAAAGGTGCCCCTGCTTGGAAATAAGCCACACAGAATCCCCATTATCACTTTTCTTATAGAAATAGGAGCCAAGCTAGGCGGCCGTCACATGCTAATTCCTTTCTAAATCCACTGCTGTGGAGGAATGCTTATTGTGGCAAAGAGAGCAAGGATAACCGCTCCAGTGTGCAGTGTTTTCTGAAGAACTGATTGTTGTCTATTCATGAACGGTGTAATACTTGTGGAAGTATGTCTGTAAGCAAGTTAAGCATAAATATAAAGTTAGTTTGAAATGAATTTTTCGCAGTACAGCTTTTACTGTGGGAGGAGGATGCTGTTGAGCAAGCTTAATTTGCTTAACCAGTGTGTTTAAAGTAAGACGTGTAACTTTTTAAAACACAATCTTCTCTTTAACAAATGAAAAGTTGAAGTTTGTGGTGTCTATTATTAGCTAATGTTTCCAAACTTATATAACACTCGTTCAACAGTTCTGTTTAGCCTGGGTAAGAATCCCGATGGTTTTATTGCAAATGTAAACAAAAAGTCACCAGGAGACACATTTGCAATGCAAGTAGCATTCATGTTAGCCATATTGTTACTTCTGAAGCATGGGAAATAAAAGAAAATTTAAAGCGCTACTATCCTTGAATTAAATAAGAGTCACATGTGTTTTTATTTTATTATGCGTAACACCTTTTGGAAGATGGCTTGTGTGCCCTTAAAAATGGCAGCAGCTGCAAAACCAACGTTTTGGTTTGGGGCCAGTTCAAGAACACTTCTGGGACACTGTACCGAAAATTCAGCCAGCTATTTCAGTCTGAGCAAGTCAAGAAAACCTGTTTTTCTTTTCCCTCTGCAAATAGATTTAAGAGGTGCCCGGTCATGTGTGGTCAGCGGTCTTTGGAAAGTGCAGCTATGGATTCTTAAGCATGCACTGGTTATCTCTTACTGCCCATGTTTTATCCACGAGTATTAAAATATCAGAGAGCGACAGTTTTCTTCTTTTTCATTAGTAGTTTACTCCGAACAATGAGGTTTCCCAGTGTGAATGATACCTGATCTGTGAAGACAGACCTGCAGATATCATTCAGTAACTCTTTTTAAGCTTCTCAGTATCAGAATCTTTAAACTGCAGCAAATTTTTATTAAAAATACATTAAAACATTGATACTCACTCCTGACACTGGTTGAAAGGATATTTGTGTTCTTGGTCCTGCCTTCCCGTTTTTCTCATCTCTCAACACTCGTGCACAGAAAAGCCAAGTCTGCCCGCTCACTTCAAAAGCTTTAACAAGCAATAGATTTTTTTTTTTTGTCTATGACCACCTACCCACCTTCAGAGGACAGCTCCTCGACATCAAACGGGCAGAGTTTCCCAGAGGCCCTTTGTGTGAGTTCAGGTGGCGACTACAAAGCCTTCTGGACCTCCACTGTAATGAGTGACTAGGCAGTGCCAGCACAGGTGAGCGCCACAGGAATTCTGTGATCGCAAGTCTTTGTACCTCAGGAGAGGGAGGTCTGACTGTGTGTCTGTGCATCGGTGGGGTGGGGTGGGGGGGGTTGTTCAGAGCCAGAGAGCACCTTTTGAGGGTCAGGTTGTCGGTGATGTCAGGCTGTGTGGTAATGCAAAAGAAATGCATGCACATGGAAGATGCAGTGACTTTGTATCATTATGTTTTAAGGATGGCCACTTTTACTTCCGTGCCATGTCGGTGCTTGCCTACTGAAATGTTAATTGCAAAACCCTGGTGGCTAAAGTGGTTTCCATGTAATTAGAATATTTAAGGTTATTTTGAAGGGATGCTACTAATAATTACTTTAATTGTCAGTCAATCTACCAATTATTTTCACAGTTAATCGTTTGAAGTGAAAAATGTCAGTAAATCATGAAGAAATGCTGTCTGGTTCCTCTGACCTACGTTGTAAAACACAAAGATATTGAGTAAACTGTCATAGAACATTTAAAAGGCCAGAAAACATTCACGTTTTTGAAGCTGGGACACGTGAACATTTGCCAGGTTTTTTGTACAAAAAAAAGCATTTATTTACTTAAAATTGTTGCAGATTCGTTTTCTGTTGTTTGACTGATGGTCAACTAATCGCTGCAGCTCTACTATTTTATTGCTGTATGAATTGCATACAGGACCTAAAATGTTCTCCTTTTTCTCCCCTACAGGGACCTGCGGAGTAACATGATCAGTCATATTGAACCGGGCGCTTTCATCGGACTGGCGGCACTCAAAAGACTGTGAGTAGTGGTGGAGCTTCTGCAGCCTCACTGTCTGTTTTTTTTAATGTGGTTTCTGCACATGTGCGTTTCCTCTGTATTCACACGTTCAGCCCCTCTGGGAGTGCTCACTTTTAATTATTTGCCATGTGAGAATAGTGATTTACAATTATTGTTGGGAGTAAAGTGACGCCTCTTGTTCAAGCTGTCTTCTGTTAAAACGAATGTGGTTAAAGCCATTTTCGTTTTGGTATTTTTAAATCTGTAGTTTGAAGGCTTCTACAAATTCCTTAACAGTCTGGGCTGTTTTCCTATATTGTGTTTAAGGCAGCTGTTGTTTCGGATCTATCTGTGCAATGTGCTGTGCATGTTCTAGCAGGTCTAGAGTGTATCCAGTGTCCATAAGGGAGCATGGTCAAGCAGCAGTCTACTTCTGCTGCCTTGTTTTGTCTGGCTCACTGCCAGAGACCACTGCAGACAGCATGAGGCCTTATATGCTTTCACACATTTGAAGAAGGAAAAAAAAAATGAAGGCGTCTATGAATACCATGTGACGACAATTGTGATTTGCAGAGCAAACCCAAAGCTACAGTGTATTTGGGATATGTGGTGTGTGAGTATGGGAGGTCTGAAATCGTGTGTGTGTGTGTGTTTGTGTGTTTGTGTGTGTGAGAACGCACAGCATGCATTGGAATCATCCGACAGTACCCAGCCGCTGCCAACACAAACTTGAACTTGGCTTCTGGTGTGGAGCAATAAGAGCGAGACAGGAAGGCAGTCAGCTCCTTGGCTCAGACCTGGGCTCACCCCCCCCAATCCTCGGTCCTCGATGCAGATTCATGCACCACTCGGATGGATTCAAGCCTGCCTATATGTCTTCTGCACACAAGCTATTCATAAAGACTTATCACCACAGAGTGATCTGCAACCTCTCGTGGATATGTTTGTTCTAGAGTCATTTTGGTTTTTGCCTAAGGGTAGCAAAGTTTAATTGGCCCCACCGCCCGCCTCAGTTAATTTTAAAAGGGTGTTTGTCACTCACTTGACTGTGAAAGGGAGGGAGCGCGGAAAAGGGAAGACGAGTGAAGAAGACGATGAGCTGGGGCTGGACCCTGGGAATGTAAACACAGAAGCTCTACATCAAGGGTTGGCATCCACCGCTACACATCCCCCCCGACTTTTTTTTCCCCTCCGGTTTTTGGAAAACGGGAGTGGAATAAGTAGTACATAAAAATAGACTTTTACCTTTTTTTTTTATGTAACATTTATCTGACATATCTTCACATACTCTCTCTCTACCTTTCTCTTTGTCCTTATCATTGACTCTACTCTAGCCAACCTTTGATTTCCCTCCATCTGTGCCTCTACCTCCCTCCTCAGTATTGCCTAATGAGATTACTTCTCATTTCAAGACGTGCCATTTGGAGGACCTATTTATCTTGTGTCTCCTGTCATAGAGCAGTGACTGGGACATTTAAAGAAAGGCTGGAGAAGTTTGGATAAAATGGCATCTACACATCAGACATTAGTCTTTTTGGCACACTCAAAGGGTATTTATATTTAAGAAGCAGCTGTAGTTAGTTTAGTTGAAGTAAGCGGAGTAAGTTGAAGTTTGTCCGATTTTCAAGTTTTGTAGAGCGGTTGAGAAACAGTTTAGCTTCGTCTGTACCTCTGCGCCGTACCTACGCCAATGACGTATACCAACGCGTCCTCAAGAGTATAACTATGTAGGGGAAAGATCTCACACGCCGTTTTACACGTACAAATATATGCAAACGCCCCCATCTCTCACAATATACAACACTCGGAGGCTATGGATCCCTCTGGCCTCAGCCCTCATTACTCTGCATTCCACAAACAGCTGAACAGACGCTGCTCAGGTCTAATCACATCGGGCTATTTTTGCTTCCACTCCTCATATCATTCACAACAACTGCAGCAATGAAACAATCCTCTGTGCAGTTTATGTGCTTACATGCCTGTGGTTCAAAAGACGCATCTGAGATCAGTCTTTGGTGATGAATTCGAGTCGACTTGTAAAAGCAGATGGCGATTAGAGACTTGAGTCAGCAATAGGTTCATAGCCAGTTATGTGTGGATGTATTTTCAGTGTTCTGAATAAAATATGTTACATTGATTTCTAACACAGTAAAAGTGACTAAAAGTAATAACAGTATCCCCCATCTTGTCTTAAGGCCTGTGATGTAGCTGTAACTCTAGTATTTGAATCCAGTGAGATGAAAGTATGCCTTTAGCTAGGAGAGCCCCCTCCCCTCTGCCCCTTCACTTCTACCATGTTATCCTTCTCCCACAATGCTCGCACAAATTGGCAGGACTGCAAACGGCGGCTTTTTCTTCTCTTCCAAGTGGAACTAATAACCTCACAGAGTAAATTCCCCAGCTGGCACCTTAAGGACCAACACCAATAATTACATAAATGCTCGGATGTTAGCATATGCCTGACAGTCATTTTCCAGGTATCACTTTGTGTCAGTTGCGCGTTCCTCAAGCACCCCAGGACACAGTTTAGCTGGTGGGTTGAGGTAATGATCTGTCTTTTTTCCAGTGATTGGATCATTCACAGAGGGCGTATGTGTTACAGCTTTTGTGAAGGTGCTGTGACTTTGGTTGCTTTAAATGTTATCTCTCTTGGAATTTAAAGAGTCCAAAATGTGATTGTTGGTTAATCACCATGTTTGACAAAAACTGCACTAAAAACATATATATTTTTTTGCCAATAATGGGTCAATCATACCGGCCATAGCGACAAACTCACAGAGAATTATCAGCCAACTCTGCAGTTTCTCTCAGCTCTACAGGGCATTTTGCCGCCTTTCAGCACATTGTTTAGGTTCTGCGGCCCACGTACGTACTGTTTTGGTTCAGCCTAGTTTCCTCCTTAAGCCTCCTTAGCAGCTAAAGATCAGATATTGCCTTCAGGAATTGTTGGATCAAAAACGGAGCTAAAACGTTAGAGGATGTTGGACTTAAATTCACCAGGTGGCCGGAAACATGACTTCAAATAAATCTGTCTGTGTCAGCTCGCTGTGTAAATAGGCAGCTGTTTGCTAACACTCTGGCCACAAGAACGTTAGGTAGACGTTCAAATACAAAACTCGAGGCAAGATTACATATTGTTGAAGTAATGACTATCTTAATATTTTGTAAAAAGTTTTCTTTGCTTCTGGAGGTTTTGGAGGTCAGAAGAAGTGAAATGATCCAATATTTCACAATAAAAAAAGCAATGTTTAAAGGATAGACGTTGCTTTTGTTGCAGATTTCTTCCCTTATTTCTTATCATTTTAATCAAGTTCAAAGCTCCAGCAACACTCTTAGTATAAAGAACATCTTAACTGTCCAAGACCAATATGTTTTGGCTTGTGGGGTCCCAACCCACAGACGGGGAACCACTGTATCGGAGGGCAGTCTACTAAAGTTTACCAGTAAAAATGTCCTCTTTGCAGCTTCTCGTTTGCACACTGGGTTTAATTCAGAAGCAGGATCAGTCTTTTCCATGTTCTGTCCTGGACTCATCTGTGATCCCTTCTAAAAGGCGTCAGGAGTCTCAGAAACTTGTGATGTTTGCCAGAGACATAATGTCAGGCCACATCCAGAGGAGAAACACATACTTTTGACGTGTTTGACATTAATCATAAGTGATTAATCATCTGTTCCTCTGGCTTTGATGTGTAGGTTCGCCCCCGGGGGCCCACACAGACATTATCTAAAATCACCTTTAAAGTTGTAAACCTGTCAGATGAAGGTTTGGGCTCTTTGCCTCAACTTGTCTCTATTGAACTTGGCTCTTTTTATATAAAAAAAAAAAAAAACAACCTTCTGTGCTTTATCTCTGCAACTTAAACATCTTAATGTTTATCAACTTTTCTCATGATAGTGACTTTTCTTTTAGGGTGTATCATTTTGGAATTCATTCCCAGCCTTAATGCAGCTTACTAATTGATGGTCTTTTAGACCATTGCAGCTGTGTGTTATTTCTGAATTGTGGAAGACATGAACCAGATACATATTTTTCTGTGTTTGCTATAGAGACTTGTCCAACAACAGCATCGGCTGTCTTAATGTGGACATCTTCAAGGGCCTCACCAGTCTGACCAGACTGTAAGTCATTACTATTTTATTTTACAATATATGAATAGTTTGCTAAAACAAGCATTTATATAATCATGTATTTGTATTAATAGACTGGGATAAAAGTGAGATGTTTTTCATCTTTTTTCCAGAAACCTTACAGGGAACATGTTCTCTTCGTTGGCTCAGGGGACCTTTGACAGCTTGGTATCTCTGAAATCATTGTAAGTATGTTAAGACTGTGATGTCTGAATATATACAATGGAAATTACTTAAGTTGTTAAATATGACAGCAAAATTGGGGTTTTCCCATCTCACATACTCCCACCACTTACTATCTTACCTCTTGTTTCTGTATGTGTGTGTTAATATACATTCACAGGGAGTTTCAGACACCTTACCTGCTGTGCGACTGCAACCTTCTGTGGCTGCTGCGTTGGATCAAAGAGAGGAACATTGCAGTCAAGAACACCAAGTGCTCCTACCCCCAGTCTCTCCAGGGCCAGCTCATTACCTCCATCAGGCCAGAGCTCCTCACATGCGGTAGGGACAAACACACCTGAACCACACATACACAAACATTTGCGTACATAGATTTGACACGGTGCGAAAGCAGCGACCTGAAATAGTAGTTGAAACCGAATCATTCATCATTTCAGTGACACTCTGGTGTGTCATTTGTCCGGTCCCAGACATTTTGAAAGGTCGAAATAAGTCACTTTGAATTGTGACACAGATTGTGGTGTCAAAACGGTACCGCTGTCTCTTTTAATTTCTCTGTTTTGGTATCAGCACGGCTCATGGTGTTTGAGGAACAGGGGCTTGTGCAATGACACGGGAGATAAGAGAGAGGGCTGCCCAGGCCAGCGCTGCCTTTGTTTGTACTTGCTCATGTCTTATCAGTTTGGCACTCATCACAATGAGGGATTATGAAACATGAATGACAAATAGCACCAGAATTCAAGGCACTGTTTTAGTTTCCCTGTGTGTCCAAAAAGTGGCAAGAGTGTAACAAAAAGGCATTGTTTCCAGGGTAAATGGAATAAAAACTGATTTGTGACACATAGGAACCAAGTAACACATTTTTTTTTTTTTTACCTAACTCTCTTCCTAATCTCTGTCTGGTTTCCTCAGACGCTCCACTCGAACTGCCCTCCTTCCAGCTGACTCCGTCCCAGCGTCAGGTCGTCTTTCAGGGAGACAGTCTGCCATTTCAGTGCCAGGCCTCCTTCGTGGCCGAGGACATGCAGGTGCTCTGGTACCAGAATGGCCGCATGGTCAAACCCGACGCCGCCCAAGGAATCTTCATTGAAAAGCGCATGGTGCAGAACTGCTCTCTAATCGCTAGGTATGGCAGTGTACATTCATGTTAATAGAAGACAGTGAGTGGACTGTCTGTGATCATTAGCAGCTGAATTTTACGTTTTTAAGATAAACAAAAAAAGCATCATCTGTCAGTATCAGAAGTTTCTCTGATTTCTCCTTCACGTGTCCCCATCAGCGCATTGACCATCTCAAACATTCAGCCTGGTTTCACTGGGAACTGGGAGTGCCGGGTCAGGACAAGCAGGGGCAACACCACCAGGACTGTCAGTATTGTGGTGTTGGAAAGTTCTGCTAAGTACTGTGCGCCTGAACGCGTCTCCAACAACAAGGGAGAGTTCAGGTTAGTGCACACGCAACAAATAGCTGGTTATTTTTGCTTGTAATGGCTTATTAGGCATTTTTTCGAAACGGAATTCTATTAGCAAACAGGTATTCATAAATAATAATGTGGGTTTAAATGTGTACACAGATCCCTTCTGAAAGTATGAACAAATATATTTGAAGTACAACATGTACAGTATGCAGTGATGTCAAGCACTGTGGCTCCCCCTTGTGGTTAAACGTATACACTACCTCAGCAGGACTGATTTTTCTGGGTCCTTCCAGGTGGCCGCGCACCCTGGCAGGGATCAGAGCCTACCTCCCCTGCAACAGACTACCATCGAGCGCAGGCACCTACTCGGGCAGCCCGGGGGAAGAGCAGCGGGCGTGGCGCTACTGTGATCGCGAGGGGCTGTGGGCGGAGGATGACTACACCCGCTGCCAGTTCCAGAAAGATGTCACAAGATTTCTGCATGTCATCAACCAGGTCTGTATTTGGTTGGTGAGATTGTTTTTGTGTGTAGTTTTTTTTTTTGTTTGTTTTTGTTTTTTTCAGCGCTGTAACCTCATTCACTGTCTTTTCTTTCTCTGTTTCTATGTTAATTCCCTCTTCTGAGTTCCTCTTATCCCTTCTACCCATCCTGCCTTGCTAGGACCATTTCAAGTCAGATACAGGCTCATTTTCTCTCTCTGTATCGTCCCCCTAGATGCCTCTGAATGAGAGCAGTGTGGTGGCCAGGGCTCAGCGCCTGTTGGTCTGCACAAATGACGCTGCCAACTTCGCGGACAAGATGGACATTATCTTTGTGGCTGAGATGATCGAGAAGATTGGCAAGTTTGTTGAGAAGTTTAAAGATGTAAGTTCTATAGTAGCAAATTAAGTCCTTTTCACAAGCAGTTGAATGTGATGCATGCTTTTGGTGTATTACCCCTTTCAAGGACAAATAGATTAATGCTCAACAGCTGTTTGTTGTCATGTTGTTTAATGAGAAAGGATGTCTTGTAGTGACTTTCGGCACAGCTCTGGGCCAACAAAAGGAAACGTTTTCGAAGGTGCTCCTAGCATGTTGCATCTGCTGTAGGCAGAGAGCACTCCAGTTTTTCAGCATATTAAAGTTTAGTTGGGCGACACTATGCTTGAAATCTGTTCCTAATAGTCACTTAGCTACAGCGAGTCAAGCATATGTTTAGTTGCTGTTTGATTTAAACAAGATGCTGTCTGAACGTATTCACTTCTCATGTTTCCACTCAAGTAATTTAGATGATGAGCTGCTGCTGCTCCATGTAGCAAGTCAATGTTTTTGGATCATGAAAGTTGAATGCATCTATGTGTGTATTCACTCATGTCAATGTCTTGTCTCCCAGCTGGGCGGGGTGATGGTAAGCATGGCCAGTAACTTGATGCTGGCCGATGAGAGGGTGCTGTGGATGGCTCAGCGTGAAGCCATGGCCTGCTCCCGCATCATCGCCTGCCTCCAGAAGATTGCTGTCTACCGTCTGGCCAAAGCACAGGCCTTCTCCCTGGTTAGTCCCCTCAACAACACTATGGGCCCTATTTTTGTGGCAGCAGCGCTCAGACGGTTTGGTTTTTTCCCGACCTTGAAATTTGCTTTGTATAGTACTTTGTTGCACAGTGGAAGAGAGGCACAAACAGGTGGGAGGTTCATTAAAATGAGAATGGACATCTCAGAACTACATCTGTTCATGGTGCAATGTCAGTGTGACGCCACATTGATTTCATCAACAAGAGAAAACTAAATACTTGGAGGAAATGCACAACGCAAACACAACATGCTTAAAATGTAAATAAACCATAAGCAAGAATCTGCATAAAAATGAACATTTATTGTGTTTAAAGCAGGAATGCTGCTAAAAGCAGTCTGCATTGCAAGCTTCACCTTCAGTCCATTAAATTCCTGCCTATGACTTTGTATTCTGCTGTCTATGCAGGAGACACGCCAGATTACAGCCGCTCATCAATCCTGTGCATCACAGCCTCCATTCCAATTTTCTTCTTAGCAAAAAGTGGCCTTTCATATATATTCCTGTCATACATAAAGTTTTGTGGTTGTGTCACGTTTTACATTATGCCGTGAGAAACAGTTGCATTAAAACCGAAATAGCGTCACATTGATGTGGTTGTGTAAATGGCTTCATCAGTGTTTGTTTCTTTCACACTTTGTGCTTCTGCACCTACATGAACCAAAATAGCAGACTGTGCCTAAAATATGGTATCATGTTGCATTGTAACATTTTTACAATGAATTGAGTCACATTTTGCTATTCCTGTTGTCCTTCCAGACATCCCCTAACATAGCACTGGAGATTCACATTGTCAGGGCCAACGACTGGAACGGCATGACCTGCACGCTGCAGGACCGTCAACTTACCTTCAAGTGCAACACAACCAGCTCCTTCCCCAGTATCCTTCACAAGGTCAGCTCCCACCCGAGATAATTAAAATCTGTTTGCAGATTGTTTTGCTGACTGCAGCTTGTAAGCACATAAAAGGAAATCCTCCAAAACATTGATTGTTAAAAAAAATGCATTTTTTGTCCCTGTAGAGCACCATTGTGGAGGCTTCCCTGCAGCTTCCTCAGTCTCTCTTTACCCAGGCCGAGGACACGGTCTACAAGCTCCATCTATTGGGCTTCCGCAATGGCAAATTTTTTCCCTCCACTGGCAACTCCTCCCAACTGGCTGATGGTGGGAAGAGGAGGAGTGTGGCCACCCCTGTCATCATGGCCAAGATAGGTGAGTCATAATATGTTTGTATAGTCGTGTTTAATATGTTGTTGTTTAGAGTTGTAAGTAGAGAGGAGAAATCTCTCACACACTAAATGAAAACTGATTGTGTCTTCTCTGATACCACTGTCTATGTTTCCCATCAGACGGCATGTCCTCCCACATCCTGAGTACGCCCGTTAATGTCACCCTGCGGCGGTTTGCCCGTGGCTCTGACGCTGTGTCCGCCTGCTGGAACTTCAGCCTGGCAGGAGGCCACGGGGGATGGCAGAGCGACAGCTGTCGCATCCTTGGCCACCATGACAACTTCACCACCATATCCTGCAACTCCCTTGGCAACTACGGCCTGCTGATGGTAGGTTGGGTGATGGTAGTATGAAATAGAAAGAAGATTGACCTAGTCTGAGGTGATGTTTTCCCAGTGATCATTAGGGGTGTGTGTGTGTGTGTGTGTGTGTGTGTGTGAGAGAGTGAGAGATATAGATATGAGAGAGAGAGACTGTCTTTTATTCATTTGGCTGATTGGCCCTCTAGTGGCTGTTAGGAAATATTGCCATGTCTGCTAAAGGTTCACACTGAATCAGGAAAATATACTGCAGCAGAGCACAGTGTGCTTTTTGTCTGGCACTCTGTAGTTGTCAATAAGCACTATAACTTTTGGGTTATGACATGTAGTGACAAGACAGAAGAATTTTACCTAAATTTATCACCTCGTCTGTCATTCAGGACCTCAGCAGTGTGGAATATTTCTCTCCAAGGATCCAGCCCCTGCACCCAGTCATCTACGCCACCACTATCATACTCCTTCTCTGCCTGCTCATCATTATCATCAGTTACATCTACCATCACAGGTAAGAGATGACCTGGTTTTACCTCAAGCCTCTAGTCATTTCTGCTCAACAGACTACAGTCTCTTCTTTTTCTTGAGACAAAACAACACCCAGATCAGTGTTAACATAAACAATTAGTAGAAAAGCCTGCACAACAGACCTTTTCCCCGTTTTAATCCTGCTGTTCGTTTCTGTGACTCCAGGTCTGTCCGTGTGAGCCGCAAGTTTTGGCACATGCTGGTCAACCTCTGCTTCCACATCTCCCTCACGTGCGGGGTCTTCGTAGGCGGCATAAATCAGACGCGATACGCAAGCGTCTGCCAAGCAGTGAGTAAACACCACCCTTCACAGCTCCAACACTCCTACTGTGCCAGTCAGAAATGAACAGAAGTCCCAGGTCTGTTTTAAGGAAAAGAGTTGCCTTTGGCCAAGTTCACTCCGCTCATAAAACGTGTGGAAACACAGTAAAAGATGCTTAGAAAAATACAGTAGATCGTTTCCATGGCTAGAGGCAACCCTGCACCTCCCCTCATGCTGTGTTGTACTGAGACACATTACTTATTAATTTTTCATTGCACAGAGTACCTGGCTGAAACTTTTTGTTTATTTATTTAAACCACTCTCGATGTATCTCACACGGTGTCTTTTTAATGGTGGAATCTCTTCTAGGTGGGCATCTTGCTGCACTATTCCACCCTGGCTACCGCTCTGTGGGTGGGCGTGACCGCACGCAACATTTACAAACAAGTGACACGCAAGGCCAAGCGTTATGAAGAGCTGGACGAACCTCCACCTCCGCGGCCTATGCTGAGGTATGACACCGCAGCTCCTAGATTACAGCAGCTGCTGCGTGGCAAAAGTGATGCATCTGGGTTGCATTTTCTTTGCAGGGCAAGACCACTTTACATGTTAGCACATCCAAGGGGCAGCGTTGGGTAACTACAGGAATAACTTACACTGCTGCTGACACGTAAAGTCATTACAATGCAGGCACTTTAATGTTCACCAAGCATGCCATACTGTGACGCTTAATATAATACACTACCAAGGGGATGAGATCTAGTGGTGTTAATTACAGCTTTCTCCCAGTGCGAACTAGCTGCTATATCTGCCTCTCACCGTCTGGAATGAAGAAGAGAACAAACCCAAAATGAGAGTCTAACTTGTGATGTGCTGTCTGTTTCTTTTCCAACACACCCAGTCTGACACAAAATTCTCTTTAATCTTGCCCCAGCAAATAAACTACACTTACTGTTCAAAACAAATAGATTTTTTTTAAATGTTTCATAATCAGGTAGTGTGTGTGATCCCTTTTCTTCCTTAGTAGGCAACGTTTGTGAACCAAGCTTAAGATGGCTGTAGAGTTAAAAATGACATGCTAGGTTTATATACATGGAATACATTTACTTGATGTCCATTTCTGAAGAGAGAAAGGGCATATTTCATCATTGAGCTCATGTTTGTTGGTGAAACTGCCACATGGTGTCAGCATAGAGGTCTGAAACACCACTGGAATCTCTGCGTCCAGTTCATGCCCTACAAACAGAAAGACTAAATCAGAACTACCTCTCTTTGCTTTCTCCCAAAGGTTCTACTTAATCGGCGGAGGGATACCCATCATTGTCTGCGGGATCACTGCAGCAGCTAACATCAAGAACTACGGTAGCCGGATCAATGCACCATAGTAAGTAGTCCCTGTATAGAAAGCAATTAAAGTTCCTATGCCTCAGTATGTGCTGCTGGTAATGCTGTGTCATTTTATCTGGACAGCAGCATTTAATGAAGGAGCGTCCAAGCCCTCCGAGAGCTTTTACATTCTGTCCTCAGGAGGAGTTTGCTTTAGTTATCGACCGGCCAGACCGCATTGCTTTACTAAATAATGGATATTTTTATGAGGGTAGGAAAAGTTTATTCCCTGAAGTTCTGATTATGGATGCCTATTAATGGTGTGTGCATCCAAGCAACAAGCAACTGCTGCCAGTTTACAGCGAGCGCCCCCACACCCCTCCTCCCTCCCCTACAATGGCAGCTGTTTAGATTGTGCAATGTGGCTGACTAATTGAGAAATCTGGACCGGTATCTGTCTGAAGTCTTTGGAGTTTAATTAATTTCTTGCAAGTAAGATGAATGCAGCCCATTTTATTAAATGTAATGGGACAGTTACGGTAACAAATTAGACATAGAAGTTATTCAAAGAGTCATTTTAACTTTTTGAAGTAAATATTGACGGTGGCAGAATAAGATGATGGCAGTTTTCCTTTAAGAAGTGCTGTCTAATTTAATTGTACATGTGTATTTAGTTATTGCTAAAAGATGATATTGATACAGGTGCATCTAAAAAAAAAATTAAATAAAATTAAAGAAAGATCACATTTTTTTGAGCTGCACCTGTAAGTCTGGGCATTCATCAAGCTTTGCCATAGGGTTTCAAATCCAAATTAAATTCTTGTAAAAATATATTATTGCTTGTACATCCTACTTGTTACAGAAAATGGGTTTTCTCCCAAACCTGACAAACAGGTGTGCTGAAAAAAACTTTCACTATATCAAGAGTACAGCTCAAAGATTTTTATTATTTTTTTTCCTTTCACTGGTTTTTCAGATGCCCTTGTATAATAATAATAACAAAAGAAAGCCACATCCGTTATCTTACGGAAAATGAAATATTTGATTGGTCTTGTCCGTCTCTCCTTCTAGTTGCTGGATGGCATGGGAGCCCAGTATCGGGGCTTTTTATGGCCCAGTGGGATTCATCGTCTTTGTGGACTGCATGTACTTCCTCAGCATCCTACTCCAGTTGCGCCGCCACCCTGAGCGCCGTTATGAGCTCAAGGAGCCAACCGAAGAGCATCAGCATCTGGCTTCAGACCACACTGAGGCCGGGCCAGATGGTCCCAGCAGCCACTGCCACCCACTCACTCTCCAGCTCCAGCCTCACGAGGCGCCGTCCTCCATAGCATCTGCCCACCACGCTGTGCCACTCTCAGCCCTGGAGAACGAGCACACCTTCGCCGCTCAGCTGATGGGTGCAGCAGGGGCGTTGGGGCTATACGCGGCCCTATGGGTGTTTGGGGCCATGGCTGTATCACAGGACCACCCCTTTGACTTAGCTTTCACCTGCCTGTTTGGGGTGGCCGCACTGGCACTGGCGGCGTTCATGGTGGCACATCACTGTGTCAACAGGCAGGATATGAGGCGCTACTGGTCCCAGGCTTGTTGCTCTGGGAGGCGAGCCTACTCTGCACAGGAGGACGTCCTTCTGCCTCAGCCAGGCGTGGCAATGACATCCACGGCAGGATCTGCTGACAAGGCAGATGGGGAGTCAACAAAGTGTGGCCACAGCAGCGCAGACTCATCTTACACAAACAAGAGCGCCCCAAGCATGCGCAACTCCGCCCATGGCAGCAAGCTGACCAATCTGCACGCAGAGGCAGCTCAGTGCAAGTCTGCATCTGCACCGGTGACAGCCAATCGGGCAGGTGTTTTGGACAACAGCCTGACTGAACACTCACTTGACAATGAAATTAAAATGCACGTAGCACCAGTTGAGGTGCAGTTCCGCCCGATGAACAACATCAACAACCCAATAGCTGCCACCAACGGACACACGAGTAGGCACCACAAGAACAGAGCACGAGCGCACAGGGCGAGTAGGCTAACTGTGCTGCGAGAGTACGCCTACGACGTCCCCACCAGCGTGGACGGCAGCGTGCAGAGCGCCCCCCACAGGCGGCACCACCACTACGACGTAGCGGCCCGCAACAGTCGCCGGGCAGCCTACATGGCCTACAGAGAGCGGCACCAGAGCCAGCTGCAGCAGGACAGCAGCGACAGCGCGAGCCTGCCACGCCGCTCCCGCTACGCAGACAAAGGAGGTGGCGGCCCCCTGGGGAACGGGGCAGTGGTTACTGTAGAGACTGAGCCGGCGGCAACTGCTTCGGCGTCAAGCTCAAGTAAAGACTCCGGTCCTGTGAAGCAGCCCAGCAGCACGGAGCTAGAAAGCCAACCAAAGTCATATGGACTCAACCTTGTCACTCAAAATGGTGGCACACTAAAGGAAAATGGACAGCTGGTGCCTTTAATTAACGCGGAGAGCGCAGCCAGTATAAAGACTGGCTTGTGGAAACATGAAACTACTGTGTAGCGACAGTTTCCGCCACAAAGACTGCATTGTGATATGCTCTCACCTTTAAACTGTGAAGTGTCTTTCTTTTATGTTGTTTTTCGATCAATCAAATCATTACTGCCACTGAACTGTCTCTGTAGATATGTTTTTGTAAATGATCTATTTTTATAATGTTTAATCGAAACCTTTGTATTCCATTTAAGAGTTCTGTAAATGAAACTGCATGGTCTGAGCTGTGGCCTAGTGCAAATCTGGACCCTGGGGATTTTTTTTTCCTTCATCATTTTCTAGTTTGTCCCAACAATAATAAAACAAAAGTTGCGTTCACCTAATTGAATGTTTTTATTCTTGGGATAACACCCACAATCCTCTCTGCAGTTAGCGCAGAGGTGAGTCAGAGCTATTTTGTTTCCAAGAATTACTCTTGCTGACAGTATACGACAAGCTGGTAATTGGGTTTTCCACTGACCTTCAGGTGGCCTCCCGTTTCCTCTTTCCGCAGCAGAGCAGCACTTTAATTGCAACTGGCTGTGGCACTGGGCTCAATAGGTGTTTTCAACCTGCCTGCTGGCAGATTTGATGAGTGCACCGTACATTCTGGGCTCCCCACTGACTTGATGCCTGGGCTGTGATTGACAGCTGACTCACAGGGCAAGTGAAGCTGCCATGAGAAGAAAGGATAATGAGAGGGAGTGGATCTTCCTCCTCGTCCACCTCCTTCCATTCCCCGTCTCCTCCACTGCTGGCAGCTGAACTGGAGGTCCCGCTCACAGCATGACATTGCTGTCGGGGAGAAAGCATACTGCAGACAAAGTACAGTTTGACTGCTGAGTACTCTGAAAATGGATTAGTATGACATTTTTGCTGGGTGAATGCCACGTATGTGACTGGTTGTGTCAACAGCCACAGATCGTTCAAGTGTGATGTGGAAGCAGCTATCTGCATTTGTAGAGTTAAAGGGTAGTTGAACAGAGGTGGAAGAATTAAGTATTCAGATCCTAGAAGTAAAATTATACAACCGTGTAAAATCCAGTAGTATGTTGACTCCTCCATCACAAGTAAAAGGCCTGCCTTCAAAGTCCTACTGAGGTAAGTAGCCTACATATTCTCTGCAAAATGTGTTTGGAAAATTAAAAAAGTACTTCTGCAGGAAAATAGCCATTATGAGTGAATCAATGGGTGAGTAGCATTTTACTGCTGCAGCTGGTCAGAGTGGAGCTAGTTTTAACTTATAGTTGGGAAGTTTGGTTCTGTGGTTCCCAACCTAGGGGTTGGACCCCTCCATAGGATCACAACACAAATCTGAGGGGTCATGAGATTTAAATGAGGCACGAAAGAAGGAAAAAAAGTTTAATTTTTTTTAACACCTCTATATTGTGGTTCAACAATATCAATGTATTCGACATTTCATTTAAAAATGGAACTTATTTAAGTGAAACCATTTGAGAAATGTTATGGGAAATCACTCTTTGAACTGATAAGGGGCCCAAAACATTTGTAACAGTCAAGGGCAGATATTTCATGTCACTGTTGTTGGGGACAATAAAACTAGATTATTGAAATAATTATGGGTCATGAGCCAAAAAGGTTGGGAGCCACTGCTTTAACCTCGTGCATGTTGTGTTTTATATTTTAGAAGATTATACGTTTTAAATCTTAATTGGAAAGTAACTATGCACATTTACTTTAGTGGTGTATTTAAGTGCAATTTGAAAGCCCGACCCCCAGGTTGAGAACCACTTGACTGAAGTACTCAACAGTATATTAAGCAGTAAAACTAGCACCATCTTAACCAGCCACAAAAATAAAATTCTGCTTATACACTGTTGCATCATTGTTACTCCAATGTAATAGGCTACTGTATAACATATCAGTCACAGGACAAAGGGGATATTTTACTGCAAAATGAATTTTTATTTTTGAAACTGAGTACAGCAGAGTCTGCTGATAATACTTATGTACTTTTGCTTAAGTGAAAATAAAAAACTTATAATTTAGTAATGTATTTTTACCTTGCTGTTCTGGTACTAAAAACGAGGATGATAAGATGTCAGATATATGTAGTGGACTAAAAAAAATTCCTTCTGAAATGTAGTCGAGCTGAAGTATAAAATGGCGGAAAAAGGGAATACTCATGCAGCCAACCTCAAACTTGGACTGAGTAAATGCCTACCTACTACTTTCCACCATGCACTGGTAGGTAGTTGCATAACGTCATAGCCTCCTTGACACACTGTCTGAGCTTCCGATATCCTCTCCAATGCATAGATATTATTAAAGTAGCCTACCACCTGTTAAAAGTCACGTCATAATCATGTTTTCCTATAGCATGCAACAAATCTTTAAATTTTCTAGGGTCATCCTGCAAAATATCCCCACAATTTACCACATTTAAGAAATGAACAGTAATCGCCTGCCTACTGATCATCTTAGCGGCGAGACAGCAAGCTACAATTTTTCAAATAGCATATTAATAAAACGCATATTTCACTCAGGCAAAGATGTATTGCCCGGCCATCTTGGATGTGACAAATTATAATAAGACTTTTGAATTATGTAGAGAGCAGTTACGCCTTGATTGGTGGCAGCCTCGCTGATTCCCTCCAGGCATGAAAGAGTGATCTTCAAATAATTGCCAAGGTTCTTTAGCGCAGCCATCTGTTAGAAAGTTCATCCGAGGTTTGTCAGCCAGGCAGGAATGACAATCGGGGGATGTTTTGGTGCAGCTCATCAAGGCAAATAAACTGATCCTATCTGTGGCTTTAAGATCACAGGGACACCTTGGGCAGAAATCGATAATAAATTAAGTTAAAACAAATTAAGTCATTTAGATTTTTTTTCTCGTCTCTCTCATTCAGAAGTCTTAGGGTCAGATCGAACACAAATAGTGAGTCGGATCAAATTCAAACACCCATAAGCATTAGTTGCTGATAAACTCTATTTTCAGACGCAGTGATGATCCCTCCATGATATAGGCCTACTTTCCCCACCCAGTTTCCCACTTAACGCGCTCTGTGGAGCATAGCTGAGCGCAATTCCTTTACCGGGAGGCCCGGGGACGACCAACGTCAGACAAGTGATGTGTTGTTTACATTTTCCAATCGCTGCTGCTCGTTGCGCCCGGAGGAAGCATCTGGCTCTGTTGTGGAAACTTGCCACCGGAATGAAGATTGATACTTTGGAGAAAGTGAAGCCATCTGACTGTGCTGATTGTAATTAGGTGGCTGAGGCTGTCCAGGGGAACCACAACAGTTTAACCTGCAGTGCAGTGTGCTAATCCCCCCCCCCCCCCAAACCTCCAAGGCCTAAGGCCTGACATAAGCCTATTGATGAAAGCATTAATAAGCATCCAGGGTTTGTGACGATCACCGTCACTGTCAGGCAGCTGTCTGCAGAGATAATTGGTGAATTTATGTGGACTTAAATACTTGCAAATGAGGCAAAGTCACATCAGCATGAAAGCTGTGCTAAAGTCAGGGTTTTTGCAAATGTTTAGACTTTGTACACATACCTACAGTTGCATTCTGTCACGGTTTGGTGTGGGTGAGGCAGGGTTGAGCAGGTTGGAGGACCCAAATGCAGGACGCAAGGCAAAGGAGGTACAGTTCAAGGGGTTTTAATAAACAAAAGGCGAGCACACTTACAAACTGAGTGGCTGATGACAGAGTCCCAAAACAAAGGCTGTCCAACAGAAATCCAAAAGGGTGAAAACCAGAATCCAAAACTGAGCAGGGTAACAGGGAGACACGAGACATACTGCTACACAGGGTGACAACATACAATGACCCAACAAAGACAAGACAGAAACACCAGGTATATATACATACAGGGACTAACGAGCAGGGCGGGAGCAACACAGGTGAAAGACATGAGGCTAATGAGGCACAGGCAGGGAGAGAGCAGGGGAAAAGAGACAGACATGCAGAGGGATAACTGGGGTAACAGACATGACAAGGGATACCAAACACTAGACGACAGACAAGACAGACCCCCAAAACCCAACATACTATAAGGAAGATAGTAACTAAAAAGTGCAACACAAAGAATGGCTGTCCGGCAGAGTGTGACACATTCTGCACAACTTTGATTGACTACAAATGCATGATCACTAAGCAGAAACTGTCACTGCCCTTTACATTACAGGGATACTCTCACATTATTGATATTAATTGCTCATTTTTCATAAGAATTGTTTCATACTTAAAGAATATCGTGTTTGCATATTTCAAATCCTAAAAAGGGGTTTACTCACATCCTGACTGCAGCCAAAGCATGTGGCTGTCTGCAAATTAGCATTCTGCAATGCCAACTCCGTTTTTATACTGATAACGCTAAAGAGGCGTTTTAGGGGAATTGTATCAGAAAAATATAGAAACCTTCCTGCCCACATTATGTATCTGATTCAAAAAGTGAACGTATGAAAATTACTTTTAAGTGATGTAGGTTATTCGAAAGAGAGGGGAGGGTGTTTAAGAAGTGGGGAGTCAACCCAGTCATTAAGTGGTGTTTCCAGGGGCAAACTGTGACTAATAGTCAAAGTTGACTGCCACCTTCAAACTAAAGGCGTATCAGCTTGTATTAATTTATTGTCCAGCACTTTAGCCATTGAACTCGAATTTCTTTTTGGCCTCTGCTTCAGTTTGGTCACACTGTTTCCATCAAGTTCAAGCTCACGAGACAAAACCAGAAAGCTACACAGCCTACTACCTCCTTCTATTACACTCTTTTGCAACAGTGCATTAATGGCCTCTGAGATCGCCTTTGTGACAGTCAGTCCTGTGCCTGAATGAGATGAATGCTTACCTTTCTGCCTAATTTCATTCAAACTTATTAAGGTGTCTAAAGGGCACTTGGCAAAAGTGCCATTTTAGCTCATGGTGTCCCAAATTGAGAATCTGCCTGCCTCCACATTTCATCCTGTTAAAGACTGCAGAAGTCAGCTACAATTTCTACCTCATAATTGACTCTTCTCTTATATTGTGGAATGGCAAAAAAAAAAAAAAAAAAACACCTCACTGTGTTTGATGCAGATATTATGCTCATTTCTTAACTGTATATTCAGATGAATCGAAGCGAAGGAATTGTAATATCTGCCTCGTCTCCTCATTAAGCACAGCGCAGAGACCTTGTGCAAACCAAAAATATCATGATTAAACTTTGGGCGCCATCAGAGAGGAGGACAGAAATAGATGCATCTGGTGCTACTGGTTTGATATCATTAAATCAGAAACACACAGTGTGTGTGCGTGTACTGAAAAAGTTTTTCCATTGTGAGACTGTGTATTCAGACAACCTGGACTGTGATTACGTTATTGTCTACAAGAGTAAAATCAAAGTTCCCAGCGGACCCACACTGATATGTTGCTGTTTTTAAAATGAAAAGTTTAAAATAATTCTCAAA
>NW_024042437.1:0-15937 GCF_014851395.1 Micropterus salmoides | reverse complement strand
TGTTACTAAGCCCAGTGGGTTAAACTACCATCACAGTGTGCCAAACCTGTATTTAGTACCTTCTAATAAATCTCTCTTCAATCTAAAGTGATTTAAAGTGTACTCATGTCCTGTTAAGTTTTATATGCAACAGTCTGGCATGGAAAACAATGCAAGTCAGTGTGGGCTTTAATATGTCAAGTAGGAATTGCTTTATGAGCTTATGGCCGTGTATGCACACTGGAAGCAGCTGAGAAATTCAATTGGATGGACAAACCTTCAACGGCCCTTGGCTGTGACATGGTCACAAACAGTGCTATGACACATTCATCAACCGCCTCGGGCCACGATCTCATCTAAAATCTATCAGGGCTGGCTCTGATGACAGCTTATCACCAACAGTGACAAGTGAAACACTAACCGTGTCAATGATGCTAACCCTGCGGCGACACACCCGACATGCATCAGCTCTCTATTAATAAACCAGAGAGTGGAGGGGAAACCCTTTTCCCGGGTAAATGGTGAGACATGTTGCTAGCCATCTCATGCACAGATACCGTAACAAACGCTATCTCTGCCTACGGCTAGGGTAACACTGAAGTATCACCTCCTTTCTAATGTTCCCTGCATCAAGGCCAGATTACTGGTCAGTGCTGGGAAGTTGCAACTTGCGTTATATCATATTGTTCCAGCATTCAGTTCACTTTCAGGGGCTGAGAGTGATTTACTTTGTTATTATCAGACATATCTGATATACTGTAGGAAGGCAAGCAAATGATTAAAATGTGATTAGCAGCAGTGTAAAATGAGATTAGGAGCATTCCTTGAAAATATGTGTTAGCTATCCAATTTAAAAGTTGAATTTGAGCCAACAGCTTCAGGTCATTAATTCTTAGTAGACTGAGAGGGGGATACAAGTCTTTGTTTCATGCCTCTCCAAATCACTAAAGTCTGCTTGCATTAAAATACTCTAATCCTGACTGTGGATTGTCTCTGGTTCCCTGCTTCTTTGATCTGAAACTAGAAGTCAATCAATATGTTCAATCTACAAGCTCTCTAAAGTATCAACCAACCTCACACAAACTGTTCAACTCACACGTTCACTTTTATGTAACGGCCTTAAGACTGCATTATAGTTTACATGCTGGAAGACCGCACCACGGAAATAAATACTCTTATTAGTTTTTAATGCTTTTATGTTCCATTCTCATGGCACTAATGTATCATAGAAACGAAGGCTGGCCACAGATTGTCTTCCAAGTGGATGCTACAGTACATATCCTATCATGCAAATTCACTTACACGCACCGACAGCGAGGAACTAACACTGTGATTAATGCTGTTGGTGTCTCTTAACATGCTGAGGCAAAAGAAAGGCAATTGCTTTTCTACCAAATGCACTGTACAGTACATACTGTATCTGTGATGGAGGTGGAGGGTTAGGAGGGCAATAAATCCTCTGTGGCTTAAATCAGTTGTTTCCCACCTTTTTTATCTTGCGAATCTTAAAAGCAAAGTAATGATTACTTGCGCTCCTTCATCACAGGTTTTATAAGCAGTGAACAACATTTAGGGCTGGGTATCATGTGAACTTTTTAATACTAGAGTCGATACAATAAGAGTTCTGATACAAAAGCAGTATTTTTCAATGTTGACAATTACAATTTCTTTTTCCATTTAAAAGAAGACCCCAAAGTTCTCAAATGTTAAATGTAAAAAATGCAGCCATACAAGAATGTTGCCTATATAAATTTGCCTTAAAGTGGCACTATACCGTCACATTTCGGTCAGTACCAAAAAAAGAGCTGAGATTCGATACCTAGCTGTAGTCATGTTCCCTTCCTTTGAATCATTTTTAGATACCAAAAGAGGCAAAACTATCCGGTATTTCACATAATATAGTAGTCAAGAATATCAACAAAAGTAAGAAAAATAAACACAATTGTGTGTAACAGAAATATGCTTGTTCACCTTCACCCCGTATCTTGCACAGAGTCACGACAGAGAGAGAGAGAGTCACGATCGCTAGGTTAAGAAATCAAATGGCTTGGATGAAACAAATCTGTGTTTCTACATATATATACCCAGCATCAACATCATGCGCTTCAGCTTCAGTGCCGACTTGGAACAAATTAATAAAGAATTCCATGTTAATCACACAATTCTCTGCTACTGTACAGACTTTCTCTCATAGACCTCAGCATTTGTTCTCAAGCTGAAAGTCAAGATAACCTTTAGATCCACCTCCACATGATACTATACTGACCAGACTGACCTTTCACCCTACCAAAGCTATTTCCAGAGCCAGCTCATTTTTGGTGTGCAACTTCCTGCACGTAAAAATTGTGCAAAAAAAAAAAGGCATCACCATGGTGACGCTTGCAGGTTGTGGCATGTAAGACCAATATTTAAGTGATGTAGTCATGGCTCATTGATAATCCGTATGTGGATGTGGCAGAGCATGTGATGAGAGTGATAACAAAAATGACAAAGGTTGCCAATTTGTGTGAGTCAATTGTGGATGTACTACTGAGCGGGCCTACCGGACACAGGTCAAGGGGTCTGAGGGGCAGCAGACCAGACCTTTATTTGACGTGACTGTCGATTCGTCTTGATGGAAAGTCACACAGCTTGGTTGAAAGCAGGAATGTCTTGATCTTTTTATGAAAGTCTTTTCATATTGAGAATTGGCCACCCAAATCCAATCCAATATTTGTTTTTTCCTGCACATTAGAGCGCCACAGCATACTGAGGCTAGAGTAACAATTCATTAAAATACAGGCAGACAGGCAAACAGCTTCCCTTCATTTCCAGCATTGCGTAAATACAGAATGTCAGCTGCAGTTTCTTAACTATGAATTCTACTTTACCATCTGAATGTCACGAAAAGAGACACAAATCGACAAGAAAGAAACACATGTCTACAATGTCTACATGGAGATGCAAAATGATCAAAGAAACTCTAAAAAATTACTACAAAAAGAAAATCAAAGTTCAGTGTTTCTCACAGGATTTTAAGAGACTATGGTGTGTGGGCTTCGGACCCTCTCAGGGGGTCCGGGGCATGCCCCCCCGGAAGAAAATTTAGTACATTTCAAAGTTAAATGCATTAATTTGGTGCAAAATTCAGAGGCACTCTATGAAGAACTTAGCATTTGCAAACAATGTTGTGCTCTAGTAAATTATTCATAAACCCATTGCATGGCTATAAAAGGTGATGAAACAGCAACAAAAGTCAACAAATTTATTTAATGTTTTTCCAGCAACCCGAAATCAAAGAATAAAAAATAGAATAAGTAATTTCCCGAACATTTTATTGTTGGTTTTCTTTTACTCATGTAATATTTTTTATACTTTCTGTGAATCGTATTTCCATACTGTATACACCTTATCTTGAAAACCGGATGTTGTCATATGTGTATCCTCGCCTAAAGTCTGACCCTATTCAATAAATAATTTTGTATGTGATTCTTGTATCACATAACATGAAGACTTCACAGTCTCTCTTCAGGTAGGACTCTCATACTGCAACACTTGTTTTTGTAAAGAGAGAAAATGACAGGATAAAGTCGCTAACCTGCCTATCAGCTCACACTGGTCCATTTCAGTGGATTTACCATAAAGGCTTTAATATGTGTGCACTCCAAATTTAAGAGTGGCTAGCTTAATCGCTACTCACAAACGAGTGACAGAAACAGTTAACGTTACCGTAGTTACCTCAAAACAAAAGCGTTTGTCTCAAGTCGGATGCCAAAGTGTGTGAGCGTGCTAACTTGCAGCATCGTGAAGCAGCGCCTACAAAACACGATGTTAGGGGTCTGTAAAGTTATTATGAGATGTGTAAAAATACTTTCGGTACGTTCTGAAACTATGGCAGAACAAATCAGACTGTGGTGGGCTGCCATGGTCTCGTTAATGAATGGGAAACACTGAAGTTCAAAGAGACACAAAACTACAAAGAGATGCATAAGAACTACAAAGAGACACAAAACGAATACAGAGACACATAAGAACTACAAAGAGATGTTAAACAACTACAAATAGACACAAAAAACTACTACTATGTGGTGATGTTAAATGACCACAAAGACACTCAAAATTACTACATGATGGAGATGCAAAAATGACACTCAAATTACACAGAAAAAAGTTCAAACAGACAAAATGACTACAAAGTGATAAAAAAAAAAAAATACAGTTGTTGTCCAACTCTTTAGGTCTGGGGGTCTTGCTCCTACATACTCCTACTGTGCCCAGGAGCATGTTGTCTAATAAACCATCCATGGAATCAACTATTTTCATCTCCCCACTGTCGAAATCTTCCTCAGTGATACATGTCAGGCTGGTGCATTTCCTGAATCATATGGTCTGCCTATGTGGTTCCATCAAATGTATGCGACAAACACACATTCATACGGAGACACACTGTACTCCATCTCTACTTCCACCCACCAACTGTACTGTCGATGACAAATAAAGTAGGTGAATACATTCCAGCATTTCTCCACTCACCAGAGCATTGTGGGCCGTGACAGCACTTGCTCGGTGGTAGGCTTTTCATGGTTTTTCACTTTTAAATAGAACACAATGTTGAAATACAGCTCGATTCTCTGCAATTACGCAACTAATGTAAATTACGCTGTTTGCAGGAGTCAATTATAGGAACCCACTCTGCTGGTTTACAAGCCTAAGTGCAGTTTTAATGTGAGGCCGCCTCAAATTGCAGCGAGTGCTGTTTAGCATGCATTCGTCACAGCGGTACAAGCAAACGCCGGTCAAGTGTTAATATGTTCATTTTCACGGAACAGGAAAATGTAGTTAGGCAAAATTTCCCATGGCGGTGTGCAACCACACAAAATGTACACACATTGATGTCGAGGGACACCACTCACACACACACAAATACGCACAACATAAGGTGAGTTTTCAGAGGTCAGATTTGTATGCGCTCTGGGGAAGAGAGAAATTATCCAATGGGGGTCTTTTAATGCAGTTAGGGACAGCTGCACCATGTCCTTAATCTCTGGTGGAGGACACACGCCTGTCTGTAATGCGCTGCCATGGCCTGAGCCTATAGCCCATTATCTTCTCTGCTTTCTCGGAATGACCAGAGGCAGGGCGACCAACCAGTGTTTAAACACAGGAAGACATAGTGTGTCTGAGCAGGTATGAGGGACAAGTGTGTCAATAATCATGATACCAAAAACCTATTCGTGGAGTGACAGTTTGACACTATCTATGTAAGAGCTGCAACTAAAGATTTTGTTCATTATCAGTTATCAATATTTTCCCCATTCATCTGTTAAACATCTATGCTATAAAATGGCAAAATTAAAATAAAGATTAATCGGGTCATCGCTTCAGCACGTATGCAAGTGCTTTTATTTTTTTCTTTGGTAATACATTGATATCGCTTTATTCACGAAAGGTGGCTGGATAATGTAGTGAGAAAAATAACATTTCGCATTGACTTTAAATTCTGCTCTGTGTGCAGATTCACCACTCGGCCAAACTTGAGTTTCCTTTGGACAGTGTGTTTCCAGTTAATTTCCTTTGTTTCTCTTTCCACTACTAATTTCCAATTCCACCCCCCCCCCCAGTCACAGTGAGTGTAGAGAGATTTCCTCGCAGCGCAGTTTGACAGCAATTTGAATTTTCACAACTTTGACATTGTTCTTCTAGTGTATTGCAGCCTTATGCAGTCAGCCCTTAAACTAGAGGAAATCCTGTTATGGCAGGTGTCTGCATTGCTGAAATATCCTTGAGGAAATGCAGTGAAGCCTTACCAGCTGTACTGTAGCCATTCTGACATCCATAAAGCATCACAGTAACTCTTATTCTTGACTGTGCTAAATGTTTTATAATCTCACAGTCGCCTGCCTTTGCTGGAACAGATGAAAACAGAAAGGGTTAAAGTCTGCGTCCAACGGCGAAGGCTCAGCAAGCATCATAAAATCATATTTCACCGTCAAGTTGCAGACTCACAACACTGTTCTGTGCCTGGACGCCCGGGGTCAATAGGCAATCGATGAATTTCATTTCCCATCTTCATAGCTCACTAACACAAATTTACCTGAGAGCATGCAAGGATTGAACAGATACACTGTGTTCATGTCTATATTTTTTTTGGGCATTTGTGCTTTATTTGATGCACTGAGCTCCTCTCTCCTCCTCTTTCTCTCCCTCTGTATGCAACCTCATCCGATTATTGCATGTTACTAACTTGACTTCTTCCCTTTCCCGTAGTCTTGTGCTTTCTCGTCCCTCTCCTCTCTTCTTCTGTCACTTCCTGCAGGTGTTTCTGGCTCTGGAGCTGTAGAGTCTGGATCTGTGGTTGCGGGTCACCTGCTGCCCCCGTGTTCCTGCTCGACACCCTCTGCTACAATTATTGTTACTAGTCCTATTGTTATTATTGTTATTATTATCATAAACATAATTATACATATCTGTACCATTATTGATTCAGTCTGTACAACATCACCTTTACTGTCTGTACCTTTGTGCGTATATTGTGAAGGCTGCCCCCCCATCCCTCTCTCCCTCTTTATGGCTCTCTCTCTCTCTCACCCCCAACCGGTCGAGGCAGATGGCCGCCCACCCCGAGCCATGGTTCTGCTCGAGGTTTCTGCCTCTTAAAAGGAAGTTTTTCCTTGCCTCTGTCGCCTAGTGCTTGCTCTTGGTGGGAATTGTTGGGTTTCTATAAATAATATCACCGAGTAAGGTTTAGACCTGCTCTTTTATAAAAAGCGCTATGAGGTAACTGTTTTGATTTGGCGCTATATAAATAAAATTGAATTGAAATTGAATTTGATAGTCACAGTAGACAGACACAGGAAAGGCAGCTGGGAGAGGGAGAGAGAGGGGATGACGGGCCGCAAAGGGACCAGGTTCAAACGGGGAGCTGTTGCGTTAAGCACTCAAGTCCTTGGTACGTGCTCTACTAGATGACAAGGATTTTAAGCTTATGGAACAATGTGCGCCAATTATTTAAGACATAACATTGTAACAACTTTCCAATAATTACATTCAAATGTGTAAAAGAACACTGATAACAAGTAGAAAGAAATGTGCATATAGCATAATACAGTAATCTGTCTGCTGAGCAACTGCACACAAAACTCAATTACATGTGTATGAATTTGTACCCTATTTTCTCAAGGCATTAAATCAACCAATAAAGATAAATGGAGAGGGATGTAATTTTTAAACCTCTGAGACATTCTCTCTGTCTCTAGCAAGTTCATTTACATGTTTAAAATGAATAATGCATGCCTCATCCTCATTTACAACAATTGACACCAAAGTTTTGGGCCTTTCAAAACAAAAAAATCATATTTAACTTAACTGTATGCAGCTCAGTTTCACAATAAGCATGGATTTACACCAAATTCCCACCTCTGGTGGGATCCTTCATAGCTAGACCTTTATCCCCTGCAGGATTATAAACCTTTAAGATCAATAAAGACGCACTCCCTTTTGTTCTTGCCCTCAGACGTGGTTTACACATCAATTATTAACATTCGTCCATTTGCCATGAGTGGGATATTGAATTCAAACCCAATACAATCCTGCCGCAACACAAATCATCAGTGATTCACGACTGAAGTTACACAGTGCGTAAAGAGGAGGTGCAAAAAGGTGGAGGCCACGTTTCCCTTCCCTTCGTGTGTACAAACAGTAGCGAGACAAAACATGGTCAAAATATGAAATAATAATGAGAACACAACTGCCTTCATAGCAAACATGAAGCCAGCGTGTTTGTATGCGTAGCTGATGTGTTGGGCTCTGTGTTAGATGAGTGGAGTCACGCTGAGGTCATGAATAAGAGATCAGAAGAGACAATTTCGATGATCTCATACATAAATTTAATTTAATAAATTCAGCTCAACTGCAGTGAGGGAACTATGCAGCCAAATTTCATATGGTATATAGATATGATGCAATGACTGATTACTTTACTACGTCACTACTTTCTCATTTATATTAAAGGAAACATAAAGGTATTTTTCCTCGAAACGCTCTTGAAAAACATGCAGCCTATCTGAACATAAAAGCCCAACATTTCTGTGCTGACGATGGCAGGCAGATGCATTGTGACCGCCCACACATGCACAATACCCTTTGAAATGTATTTTTGCACTGTTGCGTCAAAACCGGCAGCCTTGCTACAGTGACATAAACCCACTCACAATCCCAAGTGGAAGGCACTCTAAAGCCCCTGCAGTGACCACCTGCATATGGGGATTTCTTGCACATCATAAAAATCCAACAAAATGTGTAAGTGCTATAGGTTTACGCAAAGGAATCAATACAAATCAACTTTCAGTGCCCTTGTCATTACTTATTTTGATGGCCCATTATATCACTATGGTTGACAGATCAGACTTGCAGCGGAGGCAATCAGTATTAGCATAGGTTATACTCATGCAAGGGTGATAAAACAGTGGTAGGCAATCAGGGCAGCAACACATGAGGTGACTGCATAGTGAGGCTGCAGGAATATAATGTTCTTCTAGTCCTGACTAGGTCATTCGTTATGGGACTAAAACTACATTTATGGTGTTCTTTAAGTGTCTTTAAAGCAGTTCGAAGCTAATTTGCTTATCGTAATGTGTATGTGATCGGTGTTTCTTCTAGAGTTTTTCCAATCCCTGGCATCAGGGAGTGAAAAAAAGAACTGCTTTACACTAAAAGTATTCATTTTCAGTAACGAGCAACCTAAAGTTTTTATGCACTTTGCCTGACCACCCCACCAACCAGAGAGTCTATTTTAGAATTTCCCAGCTTGTAACGGTCAGATTCACTGAGCGCATTGATCGTTTTGTTAAAGGACAAGTAATTGTGGGCGAGTGGTGTGCTCTGATTGCCTCTGGGCTTCTTCAAGACCAATTTGTCTGGTTGTCACTTGAGGGCTGGGGATCAGAACTCAGTGTGGGGCAGGGAAGGACTCTGACGGGAAATCTGATCTCCTTGTGACGTGTCGAGTGCTTCCTCCCTGTCCATTTGTATGAGTGTGCTTGCTGATGGGTGAGTGCATTTTCCTTTGTGTGCTACTGGGCACTGCAACACTGGCAATCAATAATGAGACCCCCCTTTTTTGTGTTTTGTAGTGTAGCTGGCAGAGCATAGTATTTCAGATGTGTAGTTTAGACTCACAGGGACAAACATGTTTTATTTCTTAAATTATCAGGTAAAATCATCAGGTGTGGTGACTCAAATCTTTTTATAGTATACAGTTAAGTTTAGATTTCCCATTCTGAACGCTAAGAAAACAATCTATAGATGCTCTTCTGCAATAGCTTTATTTATTCTCCATGATCCAGAGAGAATTAACACATTGACTTGGCCAAGCAAATCTCTCACAGCATAATCTCCTGAAAGCATCATTCAATATGCCAATGGGATCCGTTCATATAAACGCAGACACCATGAACAATCTATAACAAGCTCATCTGTTTCAAGCTAAATGGAATGTCACACATCCCATCGCCGTCTTTCTCCAATGAAAATGACATGCTCTGAAAGTGTTCTTCAGTGTGTCAGCACCTACAAACACATCCACTGAAAACCTCATCACACAAAATATCACATAGCATCTTTAGCGGAGATATCATCACCTCTGCCGTGTCTTCCCTCTTTGGAGCATTTTCACTGTGGTCGCTCCAGGCTCTGGATTTAGCCAGCCATTACAGAACAAGGCCCATTTTTCATGTGTAATTGGGTCCTCCATTAAACATGAACCTGGAGCTACTATCATTTAGCTTGGCGCCATCACTTCCATAAACCAGCAAAAGATACTAGAAGAGAGGAGACACAATGAAAAGGTAAAGCTTTAGAGCAGGGGTGGCCAAACTACGGCCTGCGGGCCAACTGCGGCCCACTGCCTTATTTGAAATGGTGCGGTGAATTTTTTGAAATAAACTAGAATATGGCATTAGTTTATTTCCAGTACATTTCACTGTATGTACATCCTAGTTTAAACAATAGATGCTGCTGTCATCTTGAACAGCTAGCGAGCCCTGTCATTGCACTTCTTAGTTTGAACACTAGAGGTATTGCATTTTTGAACAACTACTTGACCTACAAGGATGACTTACAAGTCAATGAAAACAACGGTAGATAGCTACTGGATGCCTAAAATTTCAGAATTTTGCCGGTGTCTTACCTATTTCCATGTGCAATATACTTGTGCACACAGGTTAGCGGCTCGAAAATTTGCCCTTTCCACAGAACTACCACAGCATTCTTATATCTTGAAAATGTGAGCATATTCTAAAAATATTTATCAATGCAGTTTGTTGAGAAATGTTGATTAGTATTGTATAGTGCTATAGTGTATGTGATGCATGTTGTTAACCCTAACCCACCACCAACAGACAAAGTTAGCAACTTGCATAGAGAAGCATTTAGCAGCTACAGAAGTTCCCCCCAGGAGTTAGTGGAGACCGAAACAGAGCTAAAATGAGAATGATATTAGAATAACATCCAGCAGGTACATACACGACGGATGCTAATGTTGCTCCATGTTTGTTCGTTTGCTAAGCAACTGTTTGCTAACATGTTTCCCCATATCAACTGTCGAAAGGTGATTCAGTGTTGTATTTAAAGCTTGTTGTGCTGCCACGAAGTGAACAAAAAAAATCAATTAATGCAGGTTTAACAGTTTATAAGTTCAGAAAATAGTGTATCTGAAAACATTCTTTAAAACCGGGAAATGGCGTTTAAGTGACATCATGATAATGCGATAAGCAAAGTCCACAGATATCTAGCCTCTCGTAGATTCTGTCTAAAACTTTACTGAGCTCCAAATCTATGTAAATGGGGAAATGTGCTGCAGTATAAAAATCAGGTAATAACAAGAGATTTCAGAACAAGCAACTAATCCTTTTCATAATGCGGTATTGTTGATTACACACACAATACCAGTGTGAAACATGGAAGAGAAATCTAGCCTCCTACTGTACCTCACTGAAACTCCACACCACTACCCCTGCATGACAGACAATATCAGCCTCCCAGAGAGTGCCTCGTCTTTGATGGCACTTTCCATCAGCACACCGTGTGTGAGTACACCGCTTCAGTACCATCCACTGGGAGACCACTGGCATTCGATATAGGTCTTTTACGTATGAAGCCATAGCTGATAGGTGATACACTTGGTTTGAAATAAGCCCCTATTTGCTACTTGGTTGAAACCCTACTGTTCAAGCCTAACTCACTTATCCCTAATGGCAGCATACAAACAAGACAGTGGATCACAAGTGGGCCTCCCTCCCAGATCAAACCAAAGGTTTTATTTATATGAGGCCAATCAGGAAAACTACACACGCTGCTATGGGTACATGCATGCTTATATCCACTAAAACTACTACTAATTACTAATGAATTAGAAAGCATATATGTGTGACATACATACAGCAGCAACATCAAGTTCATTTATCTTCTGTATCATTTCAGTGAAGCCTGATGAACATATCCACCCATTACCTGTCAAAAAGAAGCTTAAAGCTTGTGTGATGGGGTTTCAATGGCTATTCCCTCTTTGCTAGTCCAAAAGTTCTCTTACTGCATGATGGAAAAGCACAATTAATTGCATTTTTTTCCCCATCTGGTTGGTCTTGCAATTAAGCAAACAATGCCAAAACAATAGTGTGATATTTAGACATATATTCCTGTAATTTAATATATAGATAGTGAAGGAAAATAAAAGCCAGCTGCATTATTAACTGTTTTCCTGAATGAAAAGAGGGGAATCTGGGAATGTGTGGGACTTATGAAAGTCAGCTGAATCTTACTTTTCTTGCATGTGGAAATTGGACAAGCGTTGTGTGAGGGGCAAACTTCCCAGAAATAATGTTTTTCTGAAAGTTTCCAGTTGAAATTCACTTTTGGTTGCTGGCTGGCTACACTGTGTGGCGTTCGCGGCCGCTTCTTTATCCGGATTTTGACTCTGTTCTATGATGCCAGTGAAACAATGACTCATATTTTGGACTTAATTTTGTCACTAGAGAAAATTGTTCTATTGAAAAGGAACTCATGTAAGATATTTTGGGACTTCACATAATAACAAAACCATAATGAAATGCTTTTATAAATATTACTTAAACATAATTCATCTTCCATTCCATTTTTTCATTCTTTGTAGATCTTAAACACGTAGCACTATATTTCCTGTGCATGAGTTGTGGGAAGTCACACTCACTTAACGTGATTTGAAAGCAAACCTCTTGAACTGACCCTGAAGGCCTGTTTATGCGAGAGCTTTGGATTTTGCTCAGGCAAAAATTATATTCTGCTTCAGTAGATAAATAGTTTAATCTCAAGATGGGGACACTTATTTTTTCAAATGATGCACTGCAAATGGTGAATCACGGCATCTACCACACAGATGTGGGAATGTAACGCTGAACAAATGTCTCGTTCAAAGCCTCACAGCATTATATTTAAATGATATATCTTGACTTCTTATGATTCATTTCACATGAGTGTGCATGAGCCTCACATACACATACAGGACTGCAAAATAAATATTCTTACTGTGGCTGTAATTCTCATTTAATAGTGATATTTGCTGTTTTTGTTAAAAAAAATTGTTAACACACCTTTCCTTTCTTTCTTTGTCTGTTAAAGTTGGCATGGAGGAACAGTTGGCTTCGCCAGTGAAACCGCTACCTCAGAGAATCGTTTTTCTGGCCTATTCCCTGGCATCAAGTGATACATTTCACAAAGGACAAGGATGGAAATACAGGAAGCAAATATTGCTTTGTCTGCGTCTCTATTTACTCCTTCAGCTTTTTCCATCTCCACTCCACTGACTCTATTTACTCTAGCAAAATTCAGATTGCACTTGTTTTTCTTTCCCACAAACAGGAAGCTCTTTTTATTATCTACAAGAGATTAGAACGGTACACGACAAGACAAGAATCCCCAGGCTGAACGAGAGGGGAGTCATGCAAAAAGAACACGTCTGCTACTACACTACTTTCGCTCTGTAGATCCTGTTTGCCTTGTTTTATTGAACATATTGCTGCTGTGGTACATTTCCAGATAGGGGCGCAACAACTAATCGATGTAGTGGACAAAAAAAGTCATCTTAACGGAGTGAAGTGATGTGACTGTTACTAAAGCAACACAACATCAGTGCTGGTATAACACCTACACAACCTAAAACCTCCAAAGTGGGGGAGCATTTCACAAAAAGGTAATTAACTGCAACATCTCAACAACGGAGCATATGAAGAGGAGGCACGTAGTGTTGTGGCTCTGTGAGTGATGAAAACTCGTCTCTGTAAGTTAGTTAGCAAGCTAGCTTCACATTATGTTACTTCGCGTTATGAGCTGTACTGTTTTCTATACAGTGTCCCTTGGTCAATTAATTGTTATTGGCGTTAAGAAGCAAATAATTATGATACACAACAGTTCTGTTCAACATTGCAGATGTGGCCTAACTTTACAACCATAAACGATGCATCGGTAATAGTGATGTTTACAGCTGGACAACGTGCTGCTGCAGACGGCGCAAGATCAGACAACGGCGGACAAATTTATACTTTTTAAAGAAAAAAAAACAAAATACAGTTCACCTGTCTCTGCGTAATGTGGCGGAGTTTTGCGAGCTGTTGTCTTAGGGGAAACTATATAAACGTTGTGAAACACTTTCTTCTACAAAATTGTTATAATGGTCCCCTCTTGTAAATTCAGCAAATGTAATGCATGAAGTTATTCCTTTCTTTGTATAGTAATATAATGTCAGTTTGTCCTAGACAGCAGATAAGCTGTTCAGACACTTATTTCTTACTGTATGGTCCATGAAAGGACCTGATTTCAGCGGAACTTTCTGTTGCTGCAGCAGAAACATTCATTAAAAGATGTATTTTTGAAAGCATTATTTATTTTATTGTCTTGACTGTTAATAAGTACATGCCTTAAACAATCTCAAATTTCATTTAAAAACTGATAGCTAAATGAGGGGTGTTGCAGATGCAGTTCGTGTCACAGACTAAGCCAGCTAGTTTTTTGCACTGTACTCAAGCTGCCTGACCTGACAGACCAGGTTCTGGCCTGAGGTGACCTGGTTAAAGCAGGCAACAATACTGTAACTGCCAATTTTTCCCCCTTCCCCTTAAAAATAGGGTTACAGAAATCATTATGGTAATAGCATCCCACCATTTAAATCAAAGATAATCCATCAATCAAATTTATGCAATCCATTATACAACCAACCCATTACTGGAACAATAAATAGAGCTAAATAGTCCACAACAATACAATTTTACCTTTGAACAATGCTATATAACTGTACATCTTTTCCCGTAAGTCACACTCAAATGTGTTTAAGCAGAATAACAAATCAGAGGAAAAGTCACAGATTTCCTTTGGGGCCACAGTTAAATCACAGAAGAGAAGGAAAACGACAGCAGGAGGAAAAGTAGGGCGAACAGGACAAGAGCATAAGGGTGATCCATCCTTATTAGGTACAAATTGAATGTATCAAGCAGCCAGTCAGAGGCAACAGACTGGTCAGCGTGATCTGTGGAGCAGTGCCCACGAGGAGATAGGCCATAGCCGCATTGAGAGCTTCAGTAGTACTGTAAAGAAACACAAATATCTTTTCCTCTGTTGCTTTGCATTTAAATTGAATTTGCGATGGTTTCTGTGGTGCGTAGAAAATGCAAGTGACTGAAGAGAAATTCAAAATGACGCCTTGCTCCCGTGGAGGATTCTCTGTTGCTCAGTGTGTCATACATCACCTTCCGTCATCCCTCCTTACTACAGTCAGACGTTGAGCTGCAACAATTTAATCTGTTCGACGTATTTTGCATTGTCATTCTTAAAGGAAACAGCTCGTCTAACCCCTTCTCCAGTGTGATCTGTGCTACACTCTTGAAGGGCCCTAATATTGTAGCAAAAAGCACCGACTGGAATCGGCTATTAATCATTACAAATGACACTATTGGTGGTCCATAAAGTCGTATATCAGCAAAGTGATCTAAATAATTCATCATGCTTTCTGAATTTAACCATGCAAGGATTTGAAGTTTATCTTCTTGTCTAACCCCACGCAGACTATCCAAATCATGACTTCAACACGTGTGGAGCTACGTTATTATGTCACAGTCAGATAAATTTACTAAATGTCTGACTGATGAAAAATGGCTCTTTGGAATATTAATTAATCAAGTCCAAAAAAACACTTCAGTTCCATGACTCTTGAGCAAATACAGATACAGTTCAAAGCACCCAAATAAGCGAATAAGTGGACCTTGGTTTGAAATGGTTTTCATAAAAAAGGTCAAGAAGGAACTCTTTAGCTCAATGGAGCCTTGAGTTTGGATATTGACTCAGTGTAAACTTCATATCGCTGAAAAGCTGAAAGAAGCTGAAAGAAGCTGATTTTTTCAACCTTAAAGCTACTTACGTACCATAAACTGTGGTACTTAAACTGTATGTTAATAGTTTACATGACACCTATCAAAATATAAGCACAGTTCAGATCAAGCCGTACAGACAATGTTGGAATATGAATACTGCGTCTGCCCCACATTAATCTCTAGAGTTATTTGAAAAATAAATGAAAGTGTTAAGTCAGTGCTCTCAGATTCAGACGCATACATGCTAAAATAGTGGCACCACACCCGCCTCACAAGTACTAATGAGGCAGACAAAACACCACATTAGGCTCGCTTAAAAGGCTGTGGCTTTTAATGGAGGCATTTGAGCTCCTTCGTTATGCTTTAACAGTGGCAGATGAGAACCCTCCTGTTTATACCTGCCTGTGTTGTCACAGAGTTAGCCAGGTAAGTAATGGGACCAAGGGTGCATCTGTCTGCAGAATGATGGAGAAACAGCTCCATTTTCTGCATGGCCGTCCACGACAAGCTGAGCAGTTAGTGATTACACCGGTTTACAACAGAGGTGTGGGGAGCTGATGCGTGTGTGTGTGTGTGTGTGTGTGTGT
>NW_024042436.1:0-35397 GCF_014851395.1 Micropterus salmoides | reverse complement strand
CGGCTAGCACAAGCGATCGGGACGTTGTTCGCAGTGAGAGGACAGGGAGGAGACGTAAGGGGAAAGGGGGGAAGATGGAGAGTAATGGGGGAGGGGGAGATCAAACACGGAGTCAGGATTTCAGGATGTGGATTGTTCATTCTGTTTAGTGAGCTACCTCTACTTGTTTACTGCTTGATTCATGTGGTTCATTAGTGCATTTCTTTTTCAGTTGAAAACAGCATTTGACTGATACAAACAAGGTTTTTTGGTAACAAAATCCAACCTTCTTGGGTTAGTTATGGCTCTGGGAGTCACATCTTTAAGATATGATTGATACATTACTTTTAGGGATTATTTTTATTTATTTGAGTTTAGTTAAAAAATGGGGGTTAGCAGCAGCATATTCCAGAACTTGGCACACAGTGTTAGGATAGTACTACAGTTAGACTGTTACGTACAAGAGATGGTTAAAAAAAAAAAAAAAAAAAGACTAACTGTTTTACTTTCACCTCCTAACCCACCCCACCCCCACCCTACTGCCTAGGCTCAGGACCAGAGAGTGGAGGGGGGACCAGATGTGAGGAGGAAGGACAGCATGACGAGGAAGGAGTGGAATGGATTTCCATCTGAAAGGGGGGTGGAAGTCGAGGAGGAAGATGCCAGTACATGGGAGTATGAGGATGGAGGAAAGTAGTTGAAAGCATGCGAAAGAAAACAGAGACAGGATATAGAGGCTATCTTTATAGACTTACTCTACCTCGGGTGCTTTGCATTTCCGCTGCTGTGCAACACAAAGCCCACTCAAGGAAGTAGTACTTATAAAATACTTTTGTGGACATTGTTGTACTGCAATGGCAGGATGGGATTTGTATTGTACAGATCTGATGACTTAATACCCCCAAATAGCACATGCAGCATTAATAATTATTAATAATCCAAGGCTCTCAGATACACACCAATATACTACTAGACAAATGTGCTGGTGGTTTCACTGTGCTTCTCCAGGCCTCAAAAGAACAAAATAAACTAAATATTACTTTAAAATACAGCTTGTTGACATTTAGTTCACTGATACAGTTTTACGAGTAGCCAAGATTAAAAAAAAGAAATCTTAATCAACTCATGCACAGGGTAATTCTGCTAGTGCCAAGTCTTGTTCTTACCTCAGACTCAACCACTTTGTCTTCAAGAGGGGTCGGGGGCCTTTTATGGGCTGGCTCATTATGACCGACAGAACTCAGCCTTTTCATAGAAGGGGGGTTTGCTGTGGACAAGATAGTCATCGCTTAATAATATAAACTCAATATTTAGGCTACTATAAGTTGTTATCACATCCACAAATTATACAAGTTGCTCCACCTCAAGATGTGCAGAGTGTGGACAGTTTTTATGACTGGATGAGAAACACTATGAATGCTAATTTTCTATCAGTCAAAACATGAATATGAATATTTGATGGTTTTATCTGCAAAATATTTGGTCACAATTTTAACAACGACAACATTAACCTCAAAACATTACACGTATTTTATGTACAAACTGCTTTTAGTGAAATCCAACAGAGTTTATTGTACCCACCATTAGACTTGTTGTTGAAGAAGTTGTAGTACTGGGAGACGTATGTGATGATGCTGAGCCGGTCAGGCACTTTCATGGACACCATGTCTTCTGGGTCCAACAGGGCTGGAATCCCCAGCTGTGTCTCTGCCACTTCAAACGCCTACGGTGAAGCAAAGACAAGGGAAGAAACGGAGACTGTAAGCATGCCAATAATAAACTATAGTGATCCACAGGGATGTGATTATTACAAATGTCCCCCGTTCACTTTAACCAGGTCACCAACTCCTCAATATCAGAGTAAGCACAACTGTATATAAAAACTCAACACACGTGGATTGCTTATTAATATTTCAATGTGTTGTGGCAGTTTGGTATGATTTACCTCAATGTGTTGGGACATTTATATGGTATACAGTAGCTGCAGTGGAAACTTTTGAGAGTGAGGTCTGTGGATCATCTTAAGGAACCAAGACAATGTTTATGGAAAGACACTTTTCAAAGTTTACAGCAGCACAAAGAAAGGTCCATTTAGCGACATTGTAATGGGGTGGCAAGAGAAATCTCAGAGACTGATATCTCAAACCTGAGCAAATAAAACCGAAATCTTGACACCTCTAGGGGTAAGAGAGAAAAGTATGTTTTGTTCAGGGAAATGAGTTACTGCATACCATGAAAATGCTTAAATCAAACTAAAGCCTTTATCTGGGTATCACAGAAATCTGGTTATCTGTCTCCATGTAAACATGCAGAAACTGAGGACAGAATAATCACTTTGTTGCATGTGTGCAACAAAGAAAGATGCTTGCCATAGCCCACCAACCAGCACATATAGCACTGGATGCCCTGAATAATCTAACCCTGCTGCCAAAACATCAGTCATTTGCTCATAATGTAATGTTTTGTCCTTTGAGGATAACCATCAGTCTAATGAAAAATTCCAGTGAAGAAATGAGAGAGCAGGTGAGGTTACATAACACAGACACAATTGTTGGCAGTCACACAACACTGACATAATCCAGCCAACAAGTGGTGCACATGGCAGAACTAAACCTAAATTAATCAAAATGCATTATAGTTCACTGTTCAAATAATACCTGGTTTACAGCTAAAATTGTTCACTTGTCCTAGTTCAAACTACCCACTTTCCTGCAAAACAAATGAATGCTCTAGAAACTGATAACATATTACTGATTCCCCACACAGACTCGTTTCACAGCAACAAAACAGCCAGTCTGATATCTTTGTTTAAAAAAAGCCAATTTTGTATGAACCTATTTTAAGTGAAATGCAGTCCAGATAAGAGCTACAGTTCATTATGAGAATGAATTAAAGCATGTCAGGGTCACCCAACCTGCCTTTGTGACCCTCCTCCAGACCTCAGTTAAATGCAGCTTGGACCCTTTGGTAAATAGGTGTTTCTATTGAGGATGAGACTTTGTATTAATGTAGGGACAAAGGCTTTAAATAGATTTAATCAAAGGCAGATAAGCAACAATAATAAAAGACCTCCACCACCTTTGTTACCTTCGTAGGGGGATCCCCTACGGCTGTGGGCTGTCAGTACCAGATGCTTCAACTAAAGAGAGTATGGACATACACTTTAATAATCCATTTTAGCACAGAGAGCAGAAAACTGCGCTCACAAATTCATCTGCTCCTGCTGTTTGGGTTTCTTGACATCAGCCTGGTATCTGCGGACAGTTGCTGGCTAACGTTAGCTACCCAACAGGTGCGGACGGACCAAAGAAAGCAGAATACACACACTGTTCCGCTGACTCCCGTAGCTTTCGTCACCAGAAATGATCCATCGTTAACAAACACAAACAGAGCACAGATACAAGACAGTAATAACAGTCTCATAAACTGTAGTGGGTGTGCATATAACGTACTTATTCCCCTCGCAGCATATACTGCATATAGTAATATATCACTAAGCCCTCTTTTAATGTGATTTATGTTTAAACAGGGACAATGGAAAAAAAAGTAATGCCTGCTCACTTACACCATGCCACAAAAGTTTAATAATCACTATATAACTGTAGATTACAGGTTTTTCTTTTACTCTGTATTAAGCCATTTTAATTTCATGTGTTATTGTGTTTATTTTCTATTGATAAATATTTTTCTTGTGTTGATATTTATTTATTGTTTAAGTGCAATGCCTTGATAACTGCTGTAACAAAATAAACACCAAAAACAACAAAAGAATATCACAATTTGGGATCAATAAAGTACATGGAGAGAGTCCTTTCTTTCTTTCTAGACAATGTTTAAATCCTTCTTAGATCTTTAAGTGTGGCATGGAGTAAGTGTGCAGGCATTACCTATTTTCATTGATCATCATTTTATGATTGATCCCCAAAAAAGAGTGAGAATACATGCTGACTGTAAGCACGTGGAGGGAAGTGAAACTGACACAGCCTAAAGTAACTTTATTTGCTACCTATGTAATTCAGGGTGATTCTCCAGAGTCATGTGTGTAGTGCTACTGCACTATTGTCCAATACTACTGATCGCTGACAACAAGGGATCAACCTGTGACAGCAGTCTTATATTAACAGGATTGAACAATTGTTAATTGTTAAGTAAACCCATATATAAATTCTGTATAAAAGGGGTGAAGTAATACTGGGAGAGAGACAACCATGAAAACATTTAACATCTGGTTCTTTAATAGTGAAGTCTTACTACGGGGCTTCTCACATTTACAGTTATAATTTACTCGTACAGGATTAGGCCTTGTGGATACAGTAAATTACTTAAATAAATGACTTGCTTTTCCTGGTGCTACTGCTACCTACCTCACTTTCCCTGAAAGCTGCTGAACAAAAAGAATGTAAACAGCAGCAAAGAGGTGCCAAAGCTTAGCTCAGACTGAAAATGAGGAGACTCCCATTTCGTCCCAGACGATGGGGAAAAACCCAACAAAGGAAATGATCATTTAAAGAAAGTTCTTTGCTGGTTGTAATCCAATGACTTGCAATAAGCTGCAAATTCAGCACTTTGCACTTGAAATCCTCTTTACATGGTGTCTCTCCACAGGCTTATGTCAAGAATGTTTTTTATGATCCTGAATGCTCTGGCTTCTTCCCTCTCTGACCTCATCAGGCTCCATCTGGATTAGGTGACATGTCTCTCAGTCTCCACACAGACAGTCAAAGTCACACCCATGATGACTGCATGCAATCGTACGGCTGAATAATTTTATGGCTGAATTTAGCGCACATGGTAACAGATGCAACGCCTGAAGCAAAGCAATAGATATGAATTACTTCAGAGGTGATTTATTCCTCCCCTCTAGAGCTAACTGTCACACAAAAACAAAGCATTAGTAACGACAAGATCATAGGGGTCCCAAAACATGCAGCTGTAAAACTGACTCACCAGTCGGTTGTTCTCGTAGACATTCTCTTTAGACAGCGAGCCAAAGTCTCTGGTATGACAAGAAAGAAAATAATGTTAAAATTCAAAACAACATTTGAGAGAAAGCTGAGTGACCAGGTAGTGAGTGTACAGTTCTATATATATCAACAACTGCAAACCATGAGTCCTTTTTTTTTTTAAAGATCAGGACTCTTGTAGACGACCATAAAGTAGTAACTGTCCAAGCCATGGTGATACAGGACGCTACTGTATTTAGCTGGCTGACCTATTTCAACTTATGTTATGATCCATCAAAAAGCTATTATTGGCTTGACAGTATGACCGCAGAAATGGTGAGCAGTTAACTTCCCAACTACCACAGCTGACAAATAGCCCCAAACCACACATAAATGATGCCTGATGTGAAAAACTGCCGGGACAAAAGGAAAGAAGCAGCGGCATCAAACAGGCTGATAATTACAAGGTTCTACTTTGAAAAGCCCGGAGCAAGGAACTAAAGCCAGGCCTCTCACCAGTAAACATCCTGCTGTAAAACTGGAAAATGTCTGCGGTGTTTTGGGATAAAAGTGTGGTTGTGTGCACAAGTAACTGTATGTTAACACAAGTGTGTACCAGTAGGACAACAACACGCCAGAAAAAACACCACGACCCTGGTAAGAGCTTGTGGAGACCATGTGGAACGCTCAAGAAGGCAAAAACCCAGTGAATGAGCTCCGTGTTGGAGCCACACAAAGTGACCTCTGTTCTCTCTAATCTAGTTCCCATGGTCGCAAACACACATTGAGCTGCAGCTATAATGTCAAGAACGTGTCAGAACAAGTCCAATGTGTCAGATCTACAAACATAGCCAGATGGAACTTCAGAAAGCTGTAAAAAACATTGCACAAACTGTCTGCATTTTTGCCACTCACTGAAGTGCAGTGTGTGATCTGAATTGTGAACCTAATCCACTGTGACTCAGATTCTCACTCCGAGGTTTATTTTGGGAAGGAGGACTGCTGAGGAACGGTGTGCCTGTGTGTCGGGCATTTAAAATCCACATGATCAAAACCTGGGTGAAGCAGCGTATCTGCTAAATCTGGTTCAGACAGATGGAAAAGTTTGTACTAGATCATACGGATTGGGATGTCGGGACAATATCGTACAAAACTACAACTAAGTAGATGATATGAGTGTTTGCGCTGCTATATAGTACAGCTGCATACATGAAAACATCTTAATTTAAATGCAGTTTTGACTGAACTTTCCCATGCACTTTGGTTAACCAGATCATGGATGATATTATTCAGCCATATCCACTCCCTCTCCGATGGTCTCGGCTGAAATTCAGGCCACTGTACTCATGTCTCTCCTCAGCATCGATGTGATGTATTTTGATGTGAATACATTGGGTGCAGAGTGCAGGGCAGCGCTACAATGGCCTGGCACAACATTAGAGCTAAATCCAGTTTGACAGGCGGAGGTCTCAGCTGCAGATTAGCCTGACTGACTGCCTGTCTGGATCAGAGCAAGTTCTGCTGGGCCACTGCAGCTACACGGAGGCACGCTGACACACAAATTTAGGGAGAGCTAAAAAGCTGGGTGTTTAGGATTTGTCTACTTTCTTACTTTCAGCTTTACTGCTGTGATGTGTACGCAAATATATTCCACTTCACTGACTTGTCCTTCAGTGACTGGTCCGGTTGCTCTACTACCAACCATAGTCCAAAAGATCTGTACCATCTGAAAGGTTAGCAGCATGAGCAAGATGCTTTTTGTTTAAAATCATTCCATCACACCATGGTTTTTACAACAGGACAAAGGAGGGACATAACATGTCCTTTTCTGGATGCTTTTACACAGTCCTCCTACAACAAGGGCGCTGACTTGTTTCAGGATGCAATCAAACCACTTATCCTGATGCTGTCAACAGCAGGTGCTACCCGCTGAGCTACAGAGAGCCACATGATGCTACACAGGACTAGTGCTTTTCCACAGAGATGCATGTCCAATGTGAGTCACATGAAGGTCAGCGTATTTGTCATTCACCTCATCTTCATGTTGATACGTGAGTTCCAGAAACATGTTCATAACAAACACATGATGGCCCTCTTATATAGGAGATGGAAGTACTGAGAGGTTGATCCTCACTAACATACTTAAACTTTTTGGTGTGGTTAAACTCACTTCTCGGTTAAACTCAACTATAAGTTAATAAACAAGTAAGAGATTTCCCGTTTCTGGTCTCTACCAAAACAAGGCAAGTCATCATTTCCTCATCCCTACAATAAATAACTTTACTGACACTGCGGTTATGTTTTGTTGTAGCTTCTGTACTGTGTGTGTGTGTAGATGTAAAATGCAGAGAGGAGGGGTGTGTTGTTTCAGAGAGGGCATGGCTTGTCAGCCTGACTTAATTACAGCACATTGGCCTCTCATTGTTCATAAAAATATATTACTGTTGTTGTTGGCTATGATAAAAATATATATATATAAAAAATACAAGTCGGAGAAATATAATATAAATTACATGATTTTTGCATGTGTATAATAATGGTTATCGAACTGCTTGTAATATCATGTTCAGCCGCGCTAATGCAGCGTTTTGAATTAAACAGCATTTAACTTGTACTCTAAAAAGACAGAACTAATCTTTGTTGACAGGAGCCTTACATAATCCCAGTCCTTAAAAACGTCACACTCAGTAATCTTTGGCACAGATGAGTTCACGATCCGGCTACTGAGTGTGTTCTGTATTAGCATCCTGAATGAATTTAACATACTAATTATTAAACTATTTATTTCAGAAACACATGAAAAAGACGAGTCCCTTTCACTGGAACCCGCTTCTATGTCCCGATCATGTCATTAACCTACTTCACCATAAACTTGAACCACTGTAAATTGTTTTCTCATAATTGCCTATTAGGTTAACTTTCTACGTTGTATCGTTAAGACTTCTGGTTACTTACATCAAATCGGGTCTGTAGCGATGTATTATGGCACAAAACGCCAAACCGTCCCGAAACGACGTTGACATGTCCTTTATTTCCACATCGTTGTAATGTTCACACTGTATCCGACACCACTCCTGGAGAGCCTTCAGAGACCCCATGATACTATATCACAGAAATCCAAGAATTCTTGTCAAATAAAAGCGACGGATTGTTTTGACGGGAGACAACAAAAACACGAGTCATACACGAGTCATCTGCAGCGTTTTAGTTAAGGGGCGACAGCCAGGCAACACCCGATTTTGCGATACTACACACTCATTAAGCACCAGTGAGTCACGTTAAAACTAGCATGGCTTGCAAGCTAGATGTTAGCTTACTTTTGTAACTACAAAATGCATTATGTCCCCACGCAATCTTCTGTATCGAGCAAGTGTTTCAGACGTATCTAAACTGGAACTTTGACCAATTAAGAACACGTCTGAAATCCGGAGTTGATCACGTTAGCTTGAAACAAAGTTCTTGACGCAGCCAAGATGCTAACTAGCTAACGTTAGAGTAACGTTACGTTAGCCTACTGCTAGCTTATGTTTGCAGTTTGCTTCTTGTTTGGTGAGCGCCGGCACTGCGAGGCGATTGTCTGTCAGTTTTTGGCGATGATGAAATTTCAGTCGAAGCAGAGGTGACAGTTTCCTCCTTTAGGTGGACCAAAACACGGTTTTTGTTTGTCGGTGCAGTCACTGCAATGGCTGTTAAAACGATGAGTAAAAAGTAGTCTTTACCGCGCGATAACGTTACACGCGACGCCCTGTTTGCAAACAACAAAATTAAAACACACTGTAAAAAGTAAATCCCAGCTAATTAATGTTCATCAAAACAGCCCAGCGCCGATGTCAAGCCATCCTAGCTGCATTGATTAAAATGTTGGCAACCTGCCTGCCGCCCCACTCAATGTCACGTTGTTGTTTCTCTTCGAGCCCAACCGGGGGAGCCACAGAGCCGCAGCGCCAATGGCTATCCACGCGATATGTTACATAATCACGCGAGAGTGGTCAGTTGTTTAGAATTCCCAAAAGATGGCGGCAGCGCCTCCTGATGAGGCTAGCTTGCAGTCTCGCATCAGTAAGTCCTCATATTGTACAATATTTCATTAGCCTTTGAACGTAAAGCGATAGCCGATGTACTGTTAAGGGATATGGATATATATACACAGTTTTAATTTGCCGCTGTCGGCTACGGCACTCTATCTAGAGTCTAAATTATCTGAGAGTCAAGAGAGCAAATGTCATCAAATCAAAAAGTGCAGCTGTCGTCAAGGAACAAACTCCTAATGATCAACTTTGCTGTAATGCGCTCGTATTTTGAGGTCACATTCTGTGTACTGTTGACAGCTTGAGGTTGGTGGCGCTATACAGACATGCCATTTAAATTTAACAATCCTAGTAATGTCGAACTGAATGCGAACAAAGTCAACTAGCTAACGTTAGGTCGTTGCTGACCGTTTCCTCAAGGACCAAGACTAGCCATTTGAAGGAACCCAAAACCAGGAAACAGTTCATTACTTCTGCTATAATCTTAGACAAAGGATTCAGTCATTCCTGCAAACGCGAGACACTCTCTTTATCTGCTCCAAACCAGAGAACTGATAGTTTGCTTGGCGTTTAATCACCAATCATCAATTTACAGAACAATCCGAAATAAATAATGTCAGGAGAGGAGGGTTTTGCTAAATATAAGGTAAAAGAAAATGCACTCACAAGCAGCAGCAGTTTGGATGTAAAGCAGATTCAGAGTTTAGTCTAATGTGTCCTGTCCTATTGTTCCTTTCACACAGACAAGGCCACCAACCCTTTGAATAAGGAGACTGACTGGGACAGTATCAAAGGATTTTGTGATCAGCTCAACAATGAACCAGAAGGGTGAGATTATGATGATAATGAAGAATATCACCTCATTACAGAGTAGTTGTTCTGTTCCTCTGTACAAAATGCAGAAACAAATCAGTGCTATGCCAGCTTTTGATCTAAATTCATCCCAGAAGCTACGTAATATTTCATCACAATATGAAACGTGTCTGACCATTCTTGTGTTTTTTTCATGTCTTACATTGTTCTTGACTGTTGTTTTTGTAAAGTAAATGTGCATTTTTGTTTTTATCTATCAGCCCCCAGCTTGCAACCAGACTTCTGGCCCACAAAATCCAGTCTCCTCAGGAGTGGGAGGCTATGCAAGCCCTTATGGTAAGAGATCCTCATCCATCGAGTCTTCATATTAAAGTAACGTGTGTGTGTGTTATGTGGCTAAGAAGTGTAAAGGTCTGCAAAATGCCCCTTTAGAAGCCACGTATCATGTTTACAGTGAAGACTTTTATTGTACAGGCTTGTCTTTACAAAGGTAAAACAAACTTTTAAAAACATTCCCAGGTTCTTGAGACATGCATGAAGAACTGTGGAAAGCGATTTCACAGTGAAGTGGGAAAGTTTCGCTTTCTCAATGAGCTCATCAAAGTGGTCTCACCCAAGGTAATGATCTCTGTCTTTTATGCTGTCATACCAGTTTGACTGAAACTGTACATCCATGAGAATTTATTTTGGAAGGCTTTGTTAACCAGTGATGGCAGCTTTAAAGCGGCTGTAGAAATCTTAGCGCTAGAGAAAACCAGCTGTTGGAGTATTTTTCTAGCTATTGTAGTTGTTAAAAAGGAAAATGTGTTTTTGCTTTAATTACTTCATTAATCCTCTCTTCTCTGCAGTATTTGGGATCACGGTCTCCAGAGCAGGTGAAGAGCAAGGTGTTAGAAATGGTGCACAGCTGGACGGTTAGGCTCCCTGATGAGACCAAGATAGCAGATGCTTATCAGATGCTGAAAAAACAGGGTGAGCACTCCAGAAGCTTGAGAACATGACTAACCATGAAGACAAAGGATGTTGACAATTTCTTTACCTTGAGGTTTCTCATTCCCATTCATGGTTACGTGCATGGTTTGTTATTCCATACTTTTGCCATACAGTGGTTTATGATTGTGCTTATTAGTTCCCATATTTCACTGATAATGTCTTTTGGTTCCTGGTGTTTTTCTTGTTTTAACAAATAGTGTTTTGTACAAGGTAGTATCAGTTCTCCTTTTTTATGGCAATGAGCCACAAGCACGAGACTAATGTCTTTAGTCATGCTTAGTTGAATCTAGTATGATCTTTAAAAATGCAGTTGCTGAGTAGCTGTCCTAAGGTATAATCAGTACTCACTAATGGTTGTATAGGATGTCTTTAGCACATTGATGTCTGGTGGATTTTGACAGAATATTCAGTGGGATTTTCTTGGCATGGGAGACAGACGTTTACATTGCCACATGACTCTCTTGTTATGTGCATTTATCTAAAAGAAGTGTCTAGTACATTGTTATAGCACCAGCATACAGTATGTCACGGACAGTTCTGAGTCAGAGGTACAGTGTAATTATATACAATGTAAGCTGTGCTGTTGACATGTGAGATTAATAGGTGTCCTTGTTCTCTTCCAGGCATTGTCAAGCTGGATCCTGCACTTCCTGATGACAAGCCCCTCCCACCCCCTCCGCCCAGAGTCAAAAGTGCCGTCTTTGAGGATGAGGAGAAATCCAAGGTATGAAGTATGAATGACGATGAAGAAGCACCAGTTGCTTTAAAAAGGTTTTCAACAGGAAGGATGTATGCATTATATCTCTTATTATGTAGATTCATAAAAATGTTCATTACACATGAAATCCGTTTGAAGTCAAACTCAAATCATTAAGGGACCAACAGTTTACAAAGTTCTCTTCCTCCTTTCTTTCCTCCTTGCCTCTTCTGTCCTATCCTGTTTTTGTAGATGCTGTCTCGCTTATTGAACAGCACTCACCCTGAGGATCTACGAGCAGCAAACAAGCTCATTAAGGAAATGGTCCAGGAGGTGTGTCATCGGTTTTGTTTACCACATGTCATGGACAGTATATGTTCTCACGCGCATTTAGACCTTAACTAATATTCAGGTACGCAAACGATATCATGCAACATCATCTGATGTGAATTTTACACAAATGGTGGAAAAATCAGATGATGATGCATGATATCGTTTGCGTACCTGAATATTAGTCTTAAGGTCTTTTCAACAAATATTTTATTATAGTGATTAATACATTGGTGAGAGTTGTCTCCTCCAAACACTGACAACAGATTTGTGAACGCTGAATCTATGTATAATCACACATCAGGCTTTAGTTTCAGTAATACACGATTAAAGTTAATGATCTTGAAACTAATTGTCTCTCTGATGTTCTGCGTCATCAAAATAGTTTATTTAAAAATCAATCATCAGTTTTTTCCCATAGTTCCCATCATAATGATCATGATTTGAAATTATGATCATATGTAGCTAAATATTTAATTGTGAAAAATTTTAAGAAAGTACTGCTTGTCATCAACAATCTATTGTTGGAAAATATGATCTTAAATTTTAAAATGTAAAACCCACTTAACCTTCACATGTTTTGATATTTATTGTTATAAAGAATAGTCTTAAACTGTAATATAACTGTTATTATAATTGTCATTTGTCCTTAATCATAATCTTACTGATGAACACAACAAAATGCTGCTTGTTGATATTTAAACATTTCTATTGATACTGGGTACTATGACATCCGGTCGCCTGTTTTCCAGGACCAAAAGCGTGTGGAGAAGGTATCCAAGCGGGTGAACGCCATCCAGGAGGTGAAGGAGAGTGTCAGCCTGCTGAGCCAGCTGCTGGAGGGCTACAGCCAGGAGAGCTGCTCCCAGAGCAACCAGGAGCTCATTAAGGTTAGCACAGCGCAGCACCTTAAAAACTAGCTGCAGCTACAGACTCATAACTCTGCTTGTAGCACGTGCTAGAGGTGCTGTTTTATTGTGTTAAACACCTGTCTATTTGCAGGATCTTTACCAGCGCTGTGAAAAGATGAGGCCGACACTATTCCGATTAGCAAGTGATACAGAGGATAGTGATGAAGCTTTAGGTAAGTTAGCTGACCTCATGACTTTGATAGTATGTCATATAATACATTTATGAATTCAGATACAATATACAAATGTCACGTAATCGGGCTCATTCGTTAGATTCGAAAACCACTTTGGTGTTGCTGATGAGCCCTTTTTCTGCTTGCAGCGGATATCTTACAGGCCAATGACAGCCTGACACAGGTCATCAACCTGTACAGGCAGCTGGTTAAGGGGGAGGATGTGACAAAGGATGGTATAACCATGCCCTCACAGGCAGGTAGGTGCATGTGTGTGTTCTCACTGCTGAAAATGGCGGTGAAGTGTGATTTGGCATCCTTCAGTGTTTACCAAGCTTGATTCATTTAAAAAATTCTCCGAACATCTATGTAGACTCTAAGATCACAGATGGGTATTCTCTGACCAAATTTAGGTAGCAGTAGCTCAGCACTTGTAGACCTGATGGGACTTAATGCATCAGCCAACCCAGAGCCCTCCAGCCTACACGCCCTGACTCAGAACATGGGCATCAGCCTCTTGGACGATGAACTCATGTCACTGGGTAAGCACAAAACGCTCATCTGGCTTGTAAGTACAAAGGTAGATTATCTAGCTGTTCTTTTTAACAAGCTAAAAATTAAGCGTCAGCATGAGTCAGTCTGCACAGCACCATTATACCTTATATCCATTGGCCTGTGTGTAGCCCTCCTGTTGGCTGGCTGGCTAAAACCCTGAACCCTCAGGAGCAGACCACATCTGCATAAACCACAACAAAGCTACACACATTCACAGCCTTTCTAAATCCAGCCAAACATGTCACAAACTCTGACATTAGCAGGGAATTGTTTTTCATTTTAAATTGTTTTCAGGATTTGTTTGAAAGTGTTTTTGAATAGCATTACATTTTGATATAACTGCTAAAACGTGGAATAAAATTGAATTAACCTTTTGTTGTCTCTGATTTCTTAGGACTGAATGTAACAGAAAACTGCGACTCTCAGAACACTTTTCAGGTGCAAGTTGTAAGATGATATGGTCTTACATGATGATAATGGCACATTAAAGCCATTATATGTTTTTAAAATGTCTAACTTTGGTTTGCAAAACGGATTTGTCTACAAACCTAAACATATGCCATTAGAATAATTTAAACACATACAGATTCTACACATAGAGGCTTTAATACTGATTTCATTTTCTAACCATTTTACATCATCTAGATTTCCTAATACACTCTTTTACATGCAAACCTTAACCCTCTGTTTGTTCTTTCAGTGCTCTGATGGTGCAGAATCATCAGTCCCTGCTGCAGTGTTGCTACCAGCTGTGGTTCAAACACAGCAAGCTCCACCAGTAGCGGTGCCCACTGCCCCTCCTAAACCCATGGAAGAGTTGGAAATGTTGGGGAAGACATTGTTACAGCAGTCCCTACCTCCAGAGAGCCAGCAGGTCAAATGGTAAGGTAACCCGACTGGAGGAGGTGGACCTGACAACATAAAAGTTGTTTGTTTGATGGAAGGAAGTATGTTTGTCATTACAATGAATGACGCACTGACCCGTAATAGCCCTGAAGTGTAATGTAAATCTCTTGTTGAGGGGAGTTATGTGTTGGTATTTTCTTCTTTGACACGCACACAACTACTATGTAACCTGTGTTTTCCATTCTTCTACATGCAGGGATAAGCTCCAACCTCACTCCAGAGTTACCTTACGAGATCTGCAGAAGTCCAGCACAAACTTTAGACCTGCTCCTAACGCAACCGCCAATTCCTCCGGTCCCGCTCTGGGGCTTGCATCCAGCCCGGCCGTCCATTCAGAGCATCCCGACACTCTCTTACTCTCCAATCTCAGTCTCACAGCTGCTGAGAAAGGCATGTTTGCTGCTGCTGACCCCTATGACAACATCTCTCTAGCTGACCTTACCGTGCCTCTGGAAGCAATCAAACCTAGTAAGCATGAGCAACAACACCAGACCCAACAGTTACGGCGGGCAGGGTCATGGGTGCAGTTTTCTCTCAACTCTATATTACATTCTGTTGTGCTTTTCCCTTTTCTCTGCAAATGTATTTCAGGCAGCTTATTACCAGTGACTGCATTCGACAAACACAGTCTCCGGGTTTTGTTCACCTTTGCGCGTGACTGTCCTCCATCACGGCCTGACGTACTGGTGGTGATCATCTCCATGCTGTCCTCTGCCCCCATTCCTGTCACCAACATCCGCTTTCAGGCAGCAGTACCAAAGGTAGGTTCACGTTGTCTGCTATTCATACTGGTGAAAGATCAAGGTGACAGTGGGACACCCTCCTAAATCTGAAGGGGTCCAGTTCTACAGACATTTTATGTAGAGCGTCTGTATTAGAGCGTCATGTAAAAGTCTTAACATTCAGTCAAGTGGAAACCATATCTTTATTCTAAAATGTTATTTATGGATATCACATGTTAATATGGTTTTTGTGTGGATGTGTCTGCGTTGCCCAGGTGATGAAAGTAAAGCTGCAGCCTCCCTCTAGCACTGAACTCCCAGCCTTCAATCCCATCCTGCCTCCAGCCGCCGTGACACAGATCCTGCTTTTGGCTAACCCTCACAAGGTACTCTACCACTGAACCCCTCAACTGTCACACTGTCTCTTTATCACGTGAAGTGTATTTTACAGAATCTTTAGAAATATTAAGAGTTTTTGCTAATTATAAAATATGAGGGTCAGACCACAACCTTGTGGTACAGTTTTGAAATGGTAGGTTTGCTGAGTCCCTGTTAATGTCTTTTTGACGTGGACATTTTTTGGTGCTAAGAGTGGGAGAAACAATAACATTTACACTAATGAGAAACGATGAAACTGTAAAATCACGACAGTGGCATTGATTGGGAAACATTTGTCATTATCTCAAGCAAATGGTTGTCTGTCTATCCGTCTATCTATCTATACATGTGTATTGATCTTATAGATTAAAGGTACCCTATGAATAATCATACATTTTAGGTGCCTTTCTGAACACTCAAGGTCACCTTACAAAACATAATAAAAGAGTACAGCAATAATCAATAAAATTAACTATAATTACAGTGCATAAAATCAGGGTTCAAAGATTTAGAAAGGGTGATCACGTGGGATATGCCAGTTTAAAAATGTGTTTTCAGGCAGACCTTGAAGGTCAGGAGCAGAGTTTTGAAATCAATGCGGTATTTAACTGGAAGCCAATGAAGCTGCTGAAGGACAGGAGTAATATGATTAATAGAAGGGCTTCTGGTGATGATACGGGCAGCAGAGTTCTGAACCAGTTGAAGTTTATATATGGATTTGAGAGGAACCAACAAGAAGAGAATTACAATAATCAATGCGGGATGTGACCAGTGTGTCAACGAGAATGGCTGTACTAGTGGGTGAGAGAGACGGTCGGAGGCCAGATCAAGGAGGATGAGAATAGTTAGTAGTCCAGAATCAGCTGCCATGAGAAGTTCATTGGTGATTTTTACCAGCGCTGTTTCTGCGCTATGGCAGGGACGGAAACCAGACTGGAATTGTTCATAGAGGTTATTGTTAGACATGTGTGCATGGACCTGAGATGCAACTGTTTTTTCAAGGATTTTAGAAAGAAAAGGTAGGTTAGAGATGGGACGGAGGTTGTTGAAATTGTTGGGGTCTGCACCAGGTTTCTTAAGTATAGGAGTTTTTCTAGAGACAATTTTAGAGATGAGGGAACAATACCAGAGGTGAGAGAGCAATGTATAATGGTAGTTATTTGGGAAGAGAGAGAGGGTGAGCAGGTCGGGAGAACTGAAAAGGACAGACTGTGAGAGGTATTAGTAGTTAGTTGCTGATGAATCTTGTGTACTTTGGAATTAAAAAATGACATTAAGAAGTTACAGTAAGCAGATGAGTACAGATGAGGCGCGATAGCGTCCGGTGGTTGTAGTATGATGTTGACCATGGAGAACAGGGTTCTGGTATTACCTTTGCCTGAACTGATTATATCTGCATAATAGGTGGATTTGGCTGTAGAAAGAGTGTCCTTGTAGTGGAGAATGTGGTTTTTGTACATTTCTTGGTAAACAACAAGTCCAGTTTTCTTGTAAAGGCATTCCAGGCGACAACCTTTTACCTTGAGCTGGCGTAGTTCTGATGGAAACCATGGGGCAGAATGGGTGAAGGAAACAGTCTGGGTTTTAAAGGAGCCAGAGAATTTAAAATGTTTTGTAGGCCATTGTTGTAGTGAAAAACCAGATCATCAGGGTTGGAAAAACAGTTTATACTGGGGAGGCAGTCAATTTCAAGTAATGTCCTTAATATTTCTGAATGAAATGACACGTGGCAGTTTTATTTTGGACAGTGTTAAGTTGACATTAAAAGAAATTAACATGTGATCAGAAATGTGGTGGTCAGCTGCAGTGCAACCATGAGGAGTGACACCAGAGCAACAAAGTCCAAAACATGACCTTTGGAGTGAGTGGGCAAGTGAATATGTTGCTCCAATCCAAAACTGTCCAGGCAAGATGTAAATTCCCTTGTGTATGCATTAGAGGTATTGTCCATCTATATATTAAAATCCCCCAGCAATATTACATTAGGGGAGAGTGAGCAGCAAATTAATTTAAAAAGTCTGTATTGGGCTTGGGTGGACGATGGATAGTGGCCACTGTAGTTGGAATAGGGCCGTTCAGTTGTAGGGCGATAGCTGTCGTTGGAGCCAGCATGAAAGACAGGGCAGTCCAGGAGAGCACAAACCACACAAACATCCCATTGATCCACATTGTTGCCAGTGCCGTTGTTGAGCCAAGCAGGCAGAGAAAGCAGCCAAGTGGGGAGTGGGAGCCCCGGTGGTAACGCTACAGGTAAACTAGTCCAAACAACAACACCGGATAATCTAATCATATGCCGATATGGCCAGATCAGACTACAACTTTTCAAGAGTCAGTTAAAACAGCATGAGATCCGGCCAGAGTGCCTTTTTGGGGGGGGGGTAAAATGAAGACCCTGGAACTAAATTTAGACCCTGGTCCCTGCGTTGGAGTTGATTCCTCAAAAGGTTCCTAGTTCCCGAGTATAGTTCCTGTGGTGGAAACGCGGCTTATTATGCTATAATGGTAGCGGTAACATCTAAGCAAAAGTAGAAATGTGCCAGCATAGGCAGTGAAGAAGACTGCAGATAGGCGACCATGGATGTAAACAATGCATGATTTTTAAATTGTTTTATAAAGCCTTTTTTGGGGGGGGATGCACTGTATTTTGGTGATCAACACTGCGAAAAGTGTTATTGTTTGTATACAAGACAACTATACAGCGCACTTTAAAGCAGCAAATGAGATTCGTTTTGTAACGCTGAAATGACGTTTTGTTTGTTTTTCAGGAAAAAGTACGTTTGCGGTACAAGCTGACATTCAGCCTGGGAGACCAATCTCATGATGAATCTGGTGATGTGGATGAGTTCCCGCCTCCAAACACCTGGGGGAACCTTTAGTGAGAATGACCAACCTCCTGTCACCTGCTGCTTCTTTTTTTAGATTCAGGTTGAAGTTGTCCATCATCGTTGGCTTGAGGCAAGACAGCCTCTTTACACTTCAGTAGTTTCAAACTACGGTTTGTTAATACAAACTGACACAAGACCAGTTGTGGGAACCAGCTTCTACCTTGTGCCTTCCTTCGCATCCATCCTGTCCTTTATCGATCATCTCGGTGTTCTTTGTTTTGTAGCTACTTTCACTTCTTACAACAATCCATCCAACGCAAACTGTTGATTCAGTGCAATGGCTTTTGGGGAAACAAGTTGAGCCTTTTTAAAAACCGATTGTGTGCATTTGTCTGATTTACATACTGTTTAACAAGCCTCTCGGATGTCCCATGTCATGTGAATGACATGTGACAGCTGTTAGCATGCATTATTTCTGTTTTTTTGCAAAAGCCCCATGCTCAACCTAAAGCGAGTGGGGGACAATTTTGTTACGCTGTCCAAAGATAGGATTGCATCAGAGTATTGTCTCAGTTTGTGCGTTCAGTGTTTATTCTGAGTGTTCAGAGTAGGGATGCAACAAATCGTTATTTTCTGTCAGTCCAATAATAATGTTTTTGTTTTTATTAAGTAATTTAAATGCTTAAAGTGCTATCTTAAATGTGTTTACAGTATGGCCAACAGCCGATTCACCCTATGGTATGGAATAGTTAGTGTATTTACCTGATAAAAATATAGCAGAACAGCAGTGGATTTAATAGTCAGATGCCATCATGCTTAACTTTAGCAAACCACTTCACCCCATTATGAAAACTTTGTTGTTCATTTGTCAAACACAGTGTTGCATAGGGACATGATGAAACTAAATGTAATTGTAAACACTCTAATCATTGAAGTGGTTTTCCCTTTTGACCAATGGAGACAGTTCAGAGTATGACGAGCTGAAATGCTGTAATAGAAAAAGTATCGGGAGAAACAAATAGGTTTTTACAGGGAGCACACATAACCAGTTGGTTCATCGTTTTTAAGAATTGTCTTGGTTTTAATATTTGAGTCATGCTTTGGAAAATCATAGTTGGCCTGTGTGTGGGGTTGTGTGTGCGTGTGTTGAAGCTTTGCGAGCAGGCCTTTTCCACAGCAGACTTGTCTTAGGAAAATAACATCAGTGATTGCTCATTTCTATTCAAGAGTCCCAGTAAGCCATGGCAGTGAACCAGCATGAACACCACCAGGAGCCTGAAACTGAATGAATCATTGACTTCATTATTTACCACTGTGCTTTTTCTACTGTGACATTTCAAAATGTCTGCTGTGGAAAGGGACTATGAAGGAAGGGCACTAAATCTCTGCCCCTGTTAAAATGCTGAAATTTAGCTTTTCATTTTTGCACTTTTTCAAAGGATTGGGACACTTTTTTGACATGTTTCACTCAGGATTTTGATTTGAAGATTTATTTTACACATGCACTTATGTTTGTTTAATTTTGCACATGAAACCATTCCCTATTACAGTACATTGTACTGTAAAATAGAAAAGACGGGCAAATGAGGATTGTTTCACATTTGCCGCCTTTCTGCTGTTGATTGACCCAAAGAGGGACACGTGAAGTCCTGGTTTGACATTGCTGACATCCGGTTTGATTCTACCACATGTGCCTGAGATGAAACGTTTGATTTTCATTTGCTTTGTACATATATGTATACAAATGACTAGTTGGATCGTTGTTTTTGTTTTCATGTTTCATGTCCTAATCAGAACAGACAAATCACAAATGTTGTTACAGAATCATCCTTGGTCATTGTGCTGATTGGAGCACGGGTCTATGATGACTTCACTGGGTCATAAAATAAAAATGAGATTGGAAGCTGGTTCCACCTGAGAAATCATGCATCACACAGTGCCATTAATCATTCAGATAGGTGGTTGATAGTAACAGTCATTTCATTTCCAGAGATCTGCATTTATACAACTACAGTCTAGGACTAGAAGGAAGAAAGCAATAATGTGACAAGTAGCCTCAGTAACCAACTTCCAGTCCTTCATGGCTCAAGCAGATTGTAAATAATAAACATTTGTGCTCCCAGCATGACTTATTGTAAACTATGCATTGAGGAGGCTGTAACAGGTTTTGACTACATTGACAGATTCAGATCGGATTTCTCCTGTTTAAGTCCATACATATGATAATATGCCTTCATCGTTGCCACAAGAACTACAGGTTTATTGCAGCCTCTTATCTTCCCCACAGCATTAATCAGTAGATGTTCAAATGAGTCTAGTCAAGCCTTTTCTAGAAGATGTGGAATGATTGATAGCTTTTCTTGGCTTAAGGTATTAACTCTGCAAGTAATCTCTGATTTTTCATCCGACTGCACTGATGGAGCCTGAGTACTGTATCGGCTATTGCACTGTTGCTGAATGGAAAATGTAATTGCCTGAAAGATGAGGCTGCTCATATCTGGGTCTAGTATTCATTGAGGTGCATTTAGGGGTACGCTACAAATTTGTGAATTAATGACGCACAAAACCTATTACAGATACAAATCCCTGTTCTTGGTAACTTTTATTTAAATAACCTCTACACTTCAGTTTGCACTACACTGCTGGAAGTCATGATCAATCACTGTGCATGCAATGCTGTCACCCGTGTCCAGCTTTGAAATACATGAATCAGACTGGACCTCCCACAATAACTAGGACTGGCAAGAAGAAAACTAACTTAGGGAACTTAAACATGCAACTTCAGACCCAAAGTGTGTCAAAACTGGATCCAGATATTTAAGATTGATGCAAAAGTAAGTGTGACAAGGCCTATACAGATGTATTTCTGAGAGAAAACATCTTTTCCATTTGTGCTCACAATGTAAATAAAAACTTAACGCCATGATGTTTATTTACGAATAAAAGCAACATACGTGGACGTACTGCTGGGTACAAACTGAGAATGTACTAAAAATGTGTATTCAAAGGCAAATAAAGTCGTTTGTACAGGGAATTCACCTGACGTATAAATAATGTGATCAATAATTTGCAATGTCAAAAATAAAGCTTTGATTCCTTTATTTTTTAAGAAACACTGTAAAAACAACACAATGAATGAAAGAGGAAACAAGCAACAAACTGCAATTTAGTCAAAAATCAACATGAAAATACATCAGCTGATCTGCTCATTAAAATGAAATGCGAGTTAAACAGCTACCAGTCAAAAGAAACATCAGTTTTGACTACAGGGCAGGTAAAAGTAAAGGCATGCATGACCAAATGTATCTTAATCTTGTGACAGTCCATTACACATACAAAAAAAAATAAAAATAGTGGTTGCATGGTATCAAAACTTTGGGAGAAGATCCACAACATGGAAGCATTGCTTTAGTGTTTTAACACAAACCTAAAATCAATGCAATAATTATAATGGTTCCCTCAAACAAAATGACAGATTTTGAACTTAAACAAAGCCTTGACTTTGGAATGCTTAAACTAAAGAGGGACAACAAACTGGTGAAATGCACTGATGGGTTTGTTTAAAATTAAACCACAACAAAGTTGTCCCTCCATGGTACATAGGTTTCCTTTTCTAAAGGAATATTTTAAATCCACACACAGAGCGTATTCAAAAACAAATAGAAAATAAAGCCCTTACCTAATTAAATAAATGCCTTGGCAAACTCCTGCTTCTTAGACACAAATTGGAAAGTAAAAACAAAGTTACACTGTTAACATACTAACAGCGCAAATTAACTCCGCACTTCTTTTTTTACAATTCTACTTTCGGGGAGGTGGAGGGCCTGGAGGAGGAGGGGGTGGAGAAGGAAAAGCGTAAGGCGGTTGCCCAATGAAGCCAATGAGCGGTGGTGGAACAAACTGCTGAGCCATCAGAGGCTGCAGCCCCCCTGATTGTGTCGGTAGAGGAGGAGGAAGCGGCGGCTGGACAAACTGACCCTGCGGCTGACTAGATTGATCCTGAACTCCACCTCCACCAGACTGGCCTCCGCTGTGGGAATTGTAGCTCCCGCTGCCACTGTAACTCTCGTACTGATCTGAGCCAGAGTTGTAGCTATTTCGGCGATCCCGGCTTCTGTCCCTGTAGGAGGAAGAGGAGGAGGAAGTGGAACGGTCTCCATCACGGCTGTTGCGGCTGTCATGGCTGAAACCGCTGCGGCTGTCTTTACTGCTGTTGCCACCACCAGGGCGCATGCGCCGATCACACTCCTCCTGGTACATGAGGTTTGGGTTGTTGGAGCTTCTGCCATGAAAACGCATTCTGCCACCTGTAATGAACAGCATATGTAACATCAGTATAATTTAAACTGTTAAAATGGTTTATGACTACATCTCTTCTTCCTTGACTGTGATATATTAAGTTGAAAATTACCCCCTCCTCCTCCACCACGCCCCGAGTCCACGAGCTGAAGCAATTTAGGGTTGATGGCCTGCCGGGCCTCTGTCAAAACCCGGACAAGGTCTCGGGCCTGCCGCAAGTTCCCTGGGGTGAAGAAGGTGTAGGCGGTGCCCTTTTTGGTACTGCGGGCCGTACGTCCAATACGGTGGACATAATCCTCAGAGCAGCTGGGATAGTCATAGTTGATGACGAACTTGACATCTTCCACATCTTTTGGATAAAGAGCAATCAATTTTACAGCATGGGGCAAAGGAAAAAGATTATGATCTCGGGGGGGGGGCTGGAGAAAGAATTTTAATTCCACCTTAAGAACTGATGGTTTGAATTTAAATATATATAGCATTATATACACACACATATACACACACACACACACACACATATATATATATATAATTGCATTATTTTCTGTGTGTGTTTGTGTATGTATGTATATACATATACACACACACACACACACACACACACACACACACACACACACACATACACACACATATTATATATATGAGAAATTACACATATTTACATTAAAGAAGATATTCATATTTATGGTTAGAAGTCAAAAATCTAAACAGATTGTCACTTACCTGCTTTATCACACAAAATTCATACATCCGAAGATGCATTTCAGTTAACCACCATTGTAACTCTTAAATCAAATACAGTTAAAACTGAACTTGACTTCAGGTTGTCATGCTCACTTGAGAAGTAGTGAGCATGACGTCGAGGTGTACAGAAACCATTTTTAGGCTTCATAATCTTCACATCAATGTGATTATTGGTCAAAATGTGTGAAGACAAGGAGTCTGTTTCTTATTACAGAAGAAGTGGGGCTCTGACAGCACTGCTGATCGATAAGTCTACCTTTTCCCGTCCCGGTGAACAACAGAATGACGATGTGCCAGGATAATAACTGTTCTTTTGACTGAAATATGAGCACGATGGAAGTACTTGAATGTATGGTGAGCTCATGGAGGAGTTAAAACAAAGGGGCGGTGAGGTACTTACCCCCTTCATGTTGTTTTTACAAAGGTAGTCCCCCCTGATCAGTCCTGGTTTCTAGGGAGGGGCTGAGGGGGAGGGAGACAGGATTCATCCCTCACCTTCTGCACACACCAGCAACATCAGACTGGAGCAGAACCGTTAAACCTCAAGAGACACGCACACAACGGCCGGTTCTGTTGCTCTCTCGCTGCATTGCAGGACCCTCCTCAGACCCTGGCCAGGACTGGATCCAGACGAGCCCGTCTAACTCTCTCTCCCCTGTCTGTCTGCTTTTTGGGACGGACCGATGGGCAGACATACAGGCACCTCAGGCTGCTCCCAAGGAAGGCTCGTTGGATTTACAAACTGACAATACTGGGCAGGGGGATCTTAGTTACCTAAGAAGAACCAGAGGGGCTTTACTCCCTCTGAAACTAGCCGAGCTTCTACGTTAACGTGACTGAGGGGGCAGTGACAGCAGCGCAGACTGTTACAGCTGCCGTGTGCTGCCAAACCCTGAGAGGAGAAGAGGGGAAAAAAGAACAAGGATACGGTCATAGGAATTTTGGCAAGTCAAAGAAACTTCAGTCATCCCCCCTTCTCACATTTATCCTGCCAACAAATTAGATGTCAAACTAACCATCCTAACCGTCCTGTGGACCGTAGACACTTCAACTATACTGTCCTATTCAAATGCATCTGCAAAACATAACAATATGCATCTTTTTGCAGAATTACATCAATGGCACAACTGCACAATTTAGTATCTTCTATGTGGAAGAACGGGTAATATGAGAAGCATCTTAATTTTTTTTGTTTTAAATTTGTACTGACACCATAAAGGAGACATAAGAAAAAGTGCGCAGGAGCATCTGGCCCACGCACCCCTCCTTTCAGGCAGCGTGCCAAAGAGCCCCAGGTGAAGGAAGCTTTTTAACTGCAGTAACAAGAAACAGACTATGAACCCAGCAGACCAGAAGGCCTGACGCCTCCATACTGGACTCTTAACAGTTCATTAAACTGTCAGGTTATAATAGTACGGGGGTCCTTAAAAACAATGTGCTAATTTATTTCATTGTACATCAGTGAATTCAAACAGATTACACCTTCTTTGTTATTTTCACACTTCCAGTTCAAAGCTATAACACATATTGTCCCAGCTGTACATTATGGAAAATTACTAGTCATAATATCAATCTGACAATAACAAAAGGGAGACAATTCTACACTTAATGTTATGCTAAAAATGCATTTTGCTTTCTCATCATTGTCTCATCTGTAATATACTTACCTACTGGTCAAGATAACTTTGCAAATAGAGGCCCAAAGGTACAGTTGCACTGTACAAATCAATTTAACTGTGTTGACTGTTTAAAAGTATAATACACTTAAAGTTAGGGTAGGCAATTTATTTCACAAGCATTTTTTGTTATATTTGTTGAAATTATCTTTACATCCCAACGGCAATCATTTAATCAAATGATCTGATTAATATTAAAATGAAAATATATCTGGTATCTGTGGCTGTCGCAGGACTGTAATAAGCACGGCCTACCTGCCTGTCTATCAGCGTGCACTCTGCCTGTCCACTCACTGCACATGAACATTAATGTGTTTTGGAGGGAGTGGCTTTTAGGGGGATTTTTTCAGTTGGAAACTTTCAAAATCTGTCTCTTGCTAGTTTCTCCATTGTTGCCTACCCCAGCTTTAATATTGTTTGCCGGGAAAAATTCACAAGAAAATGAGGAAAGAATGAGAGAAGAGACGCAGCATTACGCAGCATTAACTGTATGTGTGAGCCGACATACCCAGACCACGAGAAGCCACATCCGTAGCAATCAGTATAGGAGCTTTACCACTTCGAAATTCTGTAGGATTAAAGAAAAAAATAATACAGTAGAAATCTTAACAGAAACAGACAATGAAAATCAAACAGAAGAAGAGGATGGGAATCATCTCTACTCCCACTCAACTCAGGCGATAGGTAACTTTAAAACAAATGCCTACACCTACTCCAGTCTTTGGAGGGAAGGTTTTTTATATTCTGTTTTGTCCACTGGCTCATTGGGTATGACAAGAGAAAGTGATCTACAACAAAGGGAAGTGGAAGCACTGTGTTACAAGCATTTTACCTGCGAGTACCCAGTCTCTTTCTGGCTGGCTCTTGTCTCCATGGATACACATGGCTGGCCACCTAGAAAACAAAACCACAGCGAAAGTGGCATGATTAGTAGACACTTTATATAGCTTCCAGATCCTGACCGATTTGAGATTTTTAAGACAGATACTGATTTTGTTATTTTAAAATGTGATATTCCAATATATTGGCAGATATTCTTTATTCCCCCTCTTCTTTTCAGAAACACGCATATAAACAAAGATAACATTTGTTATGTGTACTTATGAGACCTCACCAAGATAACATGACATAATGCAGTTTAAATATAAACTCTTTGTTTATTGTTATAAATAGTAGCTATAAATAAATAGGTGATTATATCAGCTCATTGCTGTGGTTTGTGGTGGATTTTTGGCTCCCAAACAAGTGGAGTTGCAGAGTAGCCTCTGGTGGACAAACTATGCAATGTCAACACTCGTAACATTGAAGGATCCGTCTTCCGTCACTCACGATACTGATTTATCCGCAATTAGCTCATATCCACCAATTTATTGGTCGGGGTCTAACTGCTTCAGTCTCTCAAATATTTGCATAACTCATCTTACAACTACTATTTTCATGTTTTCTCATACCAGACATAATTTCTCACCCGTCCCGCCTCATCCTCCTGGTAAGATCATCACAACGCTTCTTAGTCTCCACAAAGATGATGGTTTTGTTCTCTTTTTCTGCCATTATCTCCTCCATCAGCTGAAAAAGTCTGTAGACAGGGAGAAAGGGACAAGGAGAGACAATCATAGCACAGCAGTAATAAGCTCAGTTTGTACTGTCTGAAAGGATAAGCTCCTGTTCTGTAACACTAATAAAGCGGTTGATGAGATAATCATAACATAAAGTCACTTCAAGTCACATATTCTCTCACTGGCTATCCTTACTTGTGGTCCTTTTCCGTTTCCATGCAGACATCAACAATCTGCAGGATGTTGTGGTTGGCACTGAGCTCCAGAGCTCCAATATTAATCTGGATGTAGTCCTTTAGAAAGTCCTCGGCAAGCTGCCGAACATCCTTCGGCCAGGTTGCACTCCACATCAGGGTCTGTCTGTCAGGCTGAAGGAGAGAAAGCATGCAAGAGATTAAACTAAAAAATACTTCTACATCAACAAGTTGAGGTGATCATTTTCAGCAGTCATGGGAACTGAGCTTTTTTCCTACCCTGATTTGTTCAACTATCTTGCGAATCTGTGGCTCAAAGCCCATGTCCAGCATGCGGTCAGCCTCATCCAGCACTAGGTAGGTGCAGCGCCGCAGGTTCGTTTTCCCAGCCTCCAAGAAGTCAATGAGGCGGCCAGGTGTGGCAATACAGATCTCAACACCTAATTAACATGTTAAATAATAAATATATAAAAACATACACTCAGACATGTGCTCAGACATAACAATTCAAAAAACAGTTGTGTTCTGATTGTTGTTGATTTGTTCATGTACAACACTTCCTCTATGAGCAGTCCAACAATAACTGACCATATAGCCACACCTCCCAGGGAAATGCAGTGTGGGCTAAAATACCAGGCAACAGCTGTAGAAGTCACATGTGAAAGAGTGGTGTGTGTGTGTGTGTGTGTGTGTGTGTGTGTGTGTGTGTGTGTAGTTCATTTACATACCAGGATAAAGCTCTGTTTTTTACCATTTGCTGTTCAATTTCATTAACAACACTGTGCTACCAACAACTTAGGCCCCATCCAAACCAACCAAAACAAATACGATCTCCGTCCACAGCAGCGTTTTAGCTGTGTATCAGAGTTGATCTCCGTCTATATTAAAGCGACTGAAAAAGCACATCTAGTGGCCGTTCACGTACACTGGGCATGCATGTGCCGGTTGTAAACATGAAGCCAATGGTCTATTCCGTAGTTACAGAAGATTTGGTGAAAGAATAAAGAAATACAGACAAAGAACCACACCAGATTTTATTTTGCACGGACCAATAACGAGCTGGGACTGTTACTGAATGTAACATGGGAGTATTGTGTTTCTGCTTTGCGTGACTTATAAAACACAATCAGAGACCCAAACGTGAACGTTTGCATCATCGTTTCTAAAGTCCTCCGTTTTTGCCCGTCCGCACTAAAACACCATAAATCTCCGTTTTAGGTCTTCGTTCTTTTTAGTCTGGACGGGAGATGCAAACGTAGCAAAAGGTCTCCGTTTTAAAATGAAAATGCAGTAGTGTGGATGGAGCCTTAGTTCCTGACCCCAAAGCCGGGAAAGCACTCAAAAGTACACAAATATATATTGAACAGGATTTTGAATATAAAGGTTTTGAATTTCAAAATATTTAAAATAATGATCCGCCTACTACTACACCCACCCCTCTCGAGGTCTCGAATCTGTGGTCCTTTGGGTGCTCCACCATAGACACAGGTGCTTTTTATCCGGGAAGACTTGCCATAGTCATATGCGACTTGCTGAACCTGCTGAGCCAGCTCTCTGGTTGGGGCGAGGACCAGACACTACAACGAGAGGATGAAGAAGAATGAGGAAGGTTTTACAGATTGATTGTACGCCCACAGTAAGGTAGTGGGATTTAGATAAACACTCGTTCTCACAAGACACATGGAATTTGCACTCACAATTGGACCATCTCCCCTGTCCAGATAGGGCTGGTGGTTGATGTGTACAATAGCAGGAAGAAGATACTGCAGGGAACAAAAGCAAATTTGGCAAACTAATTAGTTCTCCTACGAATCCCTTTAAAAATATTTTTTAGGGTCTTGGATTATCTAAACATTGTCTTTCTGCAGTTGTACTGTCGTTACTGATTTGCGTTTTGTTCTTGTGTTTCTTTTATGGTTCATGTATTTCTATTTTAATTTAATGTTTAGCTGTACCACTCTTAACATAAATATGCCATGTAATTAACATTTTTATGAACTTCAGAATAAATGTGATCATCATGCATGATGAAAGTGGCCAGGCAGACTTACAGCCAGCGTCTTTCCGGAGCCCGTCTGTGCAATCCCCACCATGTCCCTGCCGCTCAGGGCCACAGGGAAACCCTGAGACTGGATCGCTGTTGGCTCCTTGAAGTTCTGCTGCATCAGCACATCCATCACATACTCTGCCAGAAGAAGGAGGGACAGTCAACAAGATAGTTACACAGCTGTACTGTTGCTTTGGTTTTTATCTTTCAGATGTTCAATCAGAATATTATCTTTAACACATTTTACTAACACTGCAACTAGTAATTTAGAGCAGTTGTGGTGTTTTATTTAAATTTACCAAATTTAATCTTGAAGTCCCTAGATGCTGGAATGAATGAATGAATTATCTTTGTATATGCTATGCTTCCCAGAGAGTAGTTGTGCATCCACCGTAGTTTGTGAAATGTTTACTTACGAGGAAACTGCGCCTGGTGAAAAGCAGTGATCGCCTTTGAACAGCCAGAGCCTCTGATGGTGATCTCCTTCTTTCTGCGATATTCTTCCACTTCATACTGGATACGACAGCAAAAGAGGAAAAAGAAAGAAAAGAAAGAAAACATACATTTGGATATGGTGTATAAATGATTTATATTTTTTAGAATACCTTCTGCTGAAATTATTCTGACTTTCTAAAGAAATTAAAATTATCATGACATCTGGCATGACTGGAAATCATTATTTATGTGTTTAAATGTGTTACTGTTTGTTGCTCTGTTGATCAACATTGTCTGCAGCTAAAACACAAGTGATAATGGCCACCATTATAGTTATAAAAATTAAAAATAACATTCACTTATTGTAGGTGAGTGTGAGAGAGCAAAAAGAAGATTTACCGGACTCATGCGTTGGACCTCAGGGTGCTCAGTGTAGAAGTTCTTCTCAAACTTTGGCAGCTCGTCCAGGTTCCACCTCTTCTTGCGGAGACGCTCACCTGGATTCCCAAACTTCATTGGTGGGGGTCCAGTGCGACCGCTCATGGCCCCAAACCGTGGCCTGAGGGTCAAGAGATAAAGAGCACTGGGGAATCAGCAAGGCAGGCTGCAGCATTACCTGCAGCAATGTACTGTACAATTCAGTGTATATTTGACGTTTGCTTAGGTCATGCCAATAACTCGCTACCCACCGTTGTTATGTCAACAGTGCAGTTACAACCTTCACCCAAGAGCTTGTGATGATAATTTCTGTGTGTCTTTTGGATTTGTCTGTGACCAATGTATTTATGGCTTAATCCATACGCCCAGACATGTGGAATCATTATTCTCATGAAGTCTAAAGTGGCAATTCTGTATTTCACATAGTCCACAAAGGGGGCTCGTGCTGACTTTATGTATGTGGTCCGCTACCTCTGTCTACCAGTCTACAGATGATGCACAATTTACGTACGTAACCTAAATGTTCTATATTTATTTCAAGAGTTTTATCTGTTTCTTAAATTTTTGATCTATATGTGCAATTGTGTAATGAAGTTAGATATGCCTTGACCTATTCATTTGCCTTTGTATGTTATGATGTCTAGTTTTTGTGTTCAAATGTGCAGTCAGATTCAGTCCGGCTCAGTGTTTCAGGTGAGTGTAATATTACCAGAGTCTGCTCAGTCTGCAGGTCCGGAGGGTTCACACTTTGGTTCACCAAACATATATAAATTGATAAAACTATGATGGATGTAGCTATAACATTTATTCTGTAATTTCCACACTCCTATAGAAGAAACAAAGTAATTGACCCCTGTGACCTTCAGCGCCACCATCAGGTCAATATAAAAGTTCAAAAACATAACGTAAATCGTGGTCCTTACTTCTTTGTTTTTCTTTTTTTTCATTTGGTGATTACATGGCGCCACCTTAAGGTCGCCGTTAACTTAGCGCAATGTTTACTGTGAAAGCAACAACAAACTGAAGAGAGGCCTTCAGGAAGTTTGAGCTTTTCTGCGATCGTGTTGCATTCATCGGCTCAGAGAACAGTAGAGTCTCAAAACGACCATGGTCGTGGGTCAAACTGACTGTCGTACACGTGTGACACTAAAGATGTGATAAAAGTGTGTGCTATTTAAATATAAGAACTAAAAACTTACCTGTCTCGTCCACGGTCCCTGTCTCTGTCCCCATATGAAGAAACGCCTCTCATTATCGCGACAAAACTACTATCCTCTCCGTAGTATTTCTAACTTTAACGTAGATTTTCACGTTTGACACCGTTTTGTTTACGTTGTCACGTTGTACGCTTAAATACGTGTTTTACGGTTTTAGTCAAATAATCGCTGGATGCGTCACGTAGCTAAACAGCCGCTTATCACCCTCCTTCCCTCGTCCCCTGCCCTCTTTAGCAACGTAACTTCAGCTAGTAAATCTACGTAGCTTCGCTCCGCTAATACGGACACTACGTACAAATAATAATGGAGAATGTGTTTCGTGTACGCGTTCGTGCTTTTTAACAGTTGGTGGCGGTGTGTCAGAAACTGTGCGCCTCTTCCTCCATTGAAACAGTAGAAGAAGAAGAAGACGACAGCCTTCCAGGAAGTTAAAACCGATATTTATATAATATGAGATAATAAGAATATATAAAGTTAACTTATAATTGTCTTTATAATAGTATGGTAACCAGGTGATTTGAGTTGCGCCTTGCTTAAGGAAATGCCTTTGTTAATTCAAAATAGAGGACTTGGCCGCATAAGCTCGACGGGGGAACTGTTCGAAAAATATCCACATTTACAGGTTTGTTTCCAAGTAGTGTGTCTAAATATAGCTTGCTGAGATAGCAGCCATCACCGGTTAACGATACTCTGTAACAAGGAATCACTTCAAAGCTAGAGCGCAATGGTAATTTGCTTTACATTTTGATTTATGAACGGGACTGTGGTGGTAGATCCAAATAACTCATGGCGGGTAACAGCAAACACATCTTGATATCTTTGGTAATAAGCGTGACTGATTCTCAATTCCGTGCATGTTGTGCCCTAAAATAAAATGTAAAAAAACTACAAGATAAGGATAGCTCACTTGATTGACAAACCTTTGATGACTCCTGTCTGGTCTTTGTGGAAAATACTTTTGACATAAGATAGGTGTTTATTGTTTTTATACAGAGAGAGGGAAATCCAGTAAGTTAAGTCCTGGCTTTCATCAGTTGAAAAATAAGTTTTGATTAGTCTACATTTCCTTCTCTATGACAGCTTCCAAAGAACAAGGTTTACAGTCTGTATTGATAACTATTAAGTAACACTAATGAATACCACAGCCTGATGGTGTTTTGGTTTTAATGTGACAAATCCAGAAAGCCTAGGGGTCAATATGACATTTTTTAAGATATACACAATTACTACTATTTCACAGGAAAATGCAAGAACATTTCGCTCCAAACCACTTGTGGATGTCGACCCAAAGTGCCTCTTGTATGTCCAACAGAGAGAGTTTGCTGCAACAACACCAGAAGACAGTAAGTAAAGCCTGATGATTTGAATAGATCTTCAATCCTTCAGTGTTTCCATCAACAGAAGCCTCACAGTATATGTTTCTTTGAAGAAAGAGCACTGGGGAATTTTCCTGGACTGGACTGTTTAGTATGAAATCCTACAATTACAACATTTGTTAGCCTCTAACTCCCAGATAATCCTCTAGGTTAACCATTCTGGATCATAATAATAATGTATGATTTTTTTTTTCTTACCCATCACAGACAGTGTTTCAGTAATTGGATCTGATGATGCCACCACCTGCCATTTGGTTGTGCTGCGACACACTGGTAATGTTGTTTTCATTCGTTTATGCTGTGTGGCATATTATGCCTGTATGTAGTTAGGAATTACATTTTTTTGTCCACCATTAGGAAGTGGAGCTGTTTGCCTTGCTCACTGTGATGGTTCCAGCACCAGGTCAGAAGTCCCGCTCCTTGTGAGAGCTGTCATGTCACTAAGTAACGTCAGTAAGGAGGGCAGGTAAGAAACAGGCAAACATAAAAGTGCTCCTTTTATTCAGATGTTCTTTATTTCCTTTCCTTTGCTTTCTGTTACGCAGGCTTGAGCTGCATCTTGTCGGGGGATTTAATGACGAGTCAAAAACATCTCATGAACTCAGCCATAACATACTGGGTACAGTCTTTTAAATGACATCATTGTAATATTTTGCAGGCACCATTTGAGATTTTAAACACTTAGAAATGTTCTCTTTCACTTTATAGCAACATTCCAGAAACAGAAAGAGGATATTCATCTGGAAACATGTTGCATCACAGGTAACTTTGATACCTGCTTTGGCTTGTTTACTATTGTTTAGAAATATTCTACCAGTCATGCTTTCATCCAATCAACCCATCTGTTCTCTGTTTTTATAGAAATGAATGACATTGTTGTTGATGGAACTCATAGGCCTGTAATATATGGAATTGGTAAGTGATGAATATGCTGCAGAGTGAGGGATGCAATGCTCTCATGACATGTGACCTCTCATATATTGTGTCCACATCTGTTTCTGCGCAGGTGTAAATGTTAAAACAGGAGAAGTGTTCCCTTCGTCATTCCCTCATAAAGGACCTGCAGAGGAGCTGCGATCAGCAAGGACCTTCACTGGGGGACAGGTACTGTAACACAGAAAATACTTTTTTTGTGTGTGTGTGTGTGAATACTGTATGTTATATTAAATGGAAAAACACCACTAGTGTGGCACAACAACTGTATTTTAAGTCTCACCTTTTCAAAGAATTATAATCACAACTATTTTATGCGATTAGAATCATAAACAAATAAAGACTGTAGAATGTACTCTTTCTAGTAAAATTAATTATGTCGTAATTGTTTTATTTAGTAGAACTAAGAGGGCATGTTATCACGAAACAAAAATAAAAGTCATTGAAAAGATAATTAGTAAAATGAATGTTTGTTTTTTTGGGGTGGGTTGTCTTGCAGATGGCTGACATATATGACTCAAGTAAAGGACTTGTTAAAATTGGCCCTTGCAAGTGGTCTCCAAATCTGGATATTGCCTTCTGGTTGTCACAAAGTGATGACACAATTTTGAAGGTAAAGGAATGTGGAAGTGATTAGTAGTCCTATAAGGTAATCTACTTAAACACTTTGTTACACTATTTTTCATGTTTTATTCAAGCCCTCGGTTATGTCCCAGTGTGATTGTGAAGCAGCAGTCCAGAAAGTGACATAATACAGACTTTGACTCTGCTATTTCTCTCTCACGCGCAGTACCTGTCCACCTCGCCAATGGCTGAGCCGCCACACTTCGTCCAGCACATGAAGTCCACCATTCAGTTCCTTTTAGAGCACCCTAGCTCCGATAGCCTGTTCCCCGGGGGTCAGCCACAGCTCTACCACAGGACTGAGGGGGGGGACTGGGAGAGGGCTGTCCAGTCATAGAGCTCTTCTTCTATCTCTCCCTCAACCTTAACATGGAACCTGACTGCCTCTCAGCCCAATGGACACACTGTGACTCATCAACTCACTGTCTGTTTTTTGTTAATTGTGTCTTAACATGAAGGAAAGCCCCGACAGCGCCATATGTACAATATGTTGAATGGCTCTCCTGACTCATCTGGCTGGTCCAGCAGAGAGTAGAAGACGTTGAAGAGATTCTGTTCATGCCTGTTTTTTGTGAGGTGGTGTAAAGTCTGCAACTTATACCAGCTGTTAATTTGCAGTAAGTCGAGGTCAATGTCCTACTGTTTTGAATTTCGAAGGAAATAATTAACATTGTTGTCTTATGTCCAGTTAAAGGACCATGCTTATCGTTTTGTTTTTTGGCCTAGAAACTGTTGCATTTCCTACCATGCATGCATATATTTTTCAGTTTATACTAGTACAGTTCCTCAACTTGCAGAATTCAAACTTCATTTAATTGCCTAAGGTGTATTTGTCAGCTAGTTAATGTTGTCAGTTACTGCGTCGCAAGGAAGTCAGACTTTGCTTATCTCAAGCAAGTTTTAAATGTATGCACAATTTGTAAATAATTGGCTTAAAATGTTAAACCATGTGACCTTAAATGTAGAGTCTAACCCACTGTTAAGTAATAATAACAGGTGGGGAACTTGCTGCAAAAGCAAAGAGAAGAATATAATTATTTGACACTTTCTTTAAAGCAGGAAAGAGAATACTAATTGCTATGCCCTGCATTGTTGAAGTTTTTTTTTTTTTTAAATGCACCTTCCTGACGAGAGTGGAATATGATATTTCATCTCTTACTCTGCATACTGCTGTATACCTGGCTATGTTTTAGAAAACTGCATGTGTAAATGTGTATAGTAATCTTGTGCAAGGGATGCTGTGAATTCTTGTTCAATGCAACAAAATATGATTTTATTAGTTGTTGTTGTTTAACTGTTAAACAACAACCCCATATACTGTAAAAAGGCCTTTTCATCAGTTGAGTTATTCAAAAGGTTGCGAGGTGCTTAAAGCACTGCGGTGCAACTTGTTTCTGTAACATACTGTACTGTGTTGCTAAATAAATGTAAATGGTCAAATCTAGATTGAAATGCTTAGTTCATTGTGCAGAGTGAATGACATTTTTCTTTTTCAGCTGTTAAATAGAAGAATCAAGGTTTTGTCAACTACTTGGTCCAATGCAATTTGATAACAGTGACATTAGTGTGTGTGTGTGTGTGTGTGTGTGTATGTAT
>NW_024042435.1:15000-18046 GCF_014851395.1 Micropterus salmoides | reverse complement strand
TGGGTATCCAAGGTAATACTAAGTTATGATCCTTTAAACTGAGAGTGCCGTGTACCATTTAGTGCAGGTAACACCAGTGAAGCGTAAGAACATCATGCAACTCAGACTTTTGACATAGACAGACAGATGTACTATACTGATCCAAAACTGGAAAAATACATTGTAGCTGCAGCAAGGCATGAAACTAAATATAAAAGCAATATAAAAAACGGAAAGTATTCTGATTTACAATAAATATAGGACACAGAAAAGAATATAACAAACTTATATACAACAAATAGAGAGACTAGTTAAATAATGTATTGTGCAAATGAGCTTTAAAGACCCACTCCGATGATAATCATGTTTTTCGTGTTGTTAACATGTTCTTGTGGCATTTTTCTAAAGCTAGAGGACATATCTTTAGAAAATTAAGCTCAAAATTGCTTTTTGAGTATTTCTGCATTCAAATGGCTGTGAACCAATGGCAGTCACTAAAAGGCAGCCTAAAACAGACTGGAGTTGTGATGTAATAACTCTGGGGGGGCCACAAGCTCCTGCCCCACTCCGCTCAGGTTCTGAGGAGTAGAGAAGACAATGGCGGATCAACACCTGTGTGCTGTAGTGGGTTGCAGTGCAAAGAAGAGAGATATTGGTATTAGCTTTCATAATTTACCGCAGCGCTGGCTCCGCCCACAACGCAGAGGCTAATTGCTAATGAGCACAGGGACACTCAAGCAGAAGATTACTAACTTTGTCAGGCGGGAAATTATATTGCCAGATGCCTAGCATGCAACTTAGCCAAGTCTACCCAACGAACTAGCCATGACTGGTGGGGAGGATGAAGCTGCTGCCGGGAGCTTTGAATCTCAGGTGGCTATATGCATCGTTGTGTACGGGGCTGTACATTGCTCCTTTACACTTGGTCACATAAATGTGTCGGATATAAATCCGATTTTCAACTCCTGCACTATATACTGATTTAATGGAGTTAAGATATGCTGCATTTATTGATCGTCAGCTAAAATGTCAACATCAAAGAGAGAGTGGCAACAGCGCTGGTAAGATCATCTCGTTTCTTTACTTTTAATGAAGATGATTGTGTGTTAAGCATCTGCGACTTACTTTCACTTTGATTTGCGATAGTTTGCAAGTTGGCTTGATGAATAGATGCTCAGCTGCGCCGTGTTGCAGTAGCGTCGTCATATCTAGCTATAACATGACGTATAGCCTATAATAACACGTTCTCACACGTTTATTTTTGTGCATTTTTGGGAGGAGTAACATTTACATATGTGGTTTCAACAACCAGATGCACATACACTTGTCCGATCACAGAAAACATATGAAGTGAAGTGTAAACAGCCCCGAGTGGTGGTATGCCAGCGAGCTTTGCTTGGCATAATTTAAAATGGTTGGTCGCAGAGTAAACGGTCACGACAATACTCTTCTTCTGTTGTTTGTTTACACTATGCACAAAACACAGGTAGCCTAGATCGCGCAGTAGGGTGTTTCATTCATGTTAGCTGACGACACCTTGTGTCCCGACAGGAAAATACCCAGCTGCGTGTTCTGTGAATGTAGGCGCGGTGTCAATTTAGAACACATAGGAATTGCGCCAAAATATAACGATATTCGAAAATGCTTTTTTATGATCGAATTTCGCACGCAGTTCCGACTATTCGAAGATCGCGACTCATCCTAACATCAACAATAATACTTTTTTGCTTTGAAATGCACAAGTTGTGTCAAGGAATCTTCTGCAACTTACCTTTGTAACGGTCAATGAATCTCGGCATAAACCCATCCTTGTCAGTGCAAGACAGAATGTATGTCTTTGCATCGTCTATAGGCTTTTTCCTCCTCCTCCTTGTGGATAATGGTTCTGTGAAAATAATTGTAATTCGTAGTCAAGGCAAATCTCACAAAAAGGTTTTTGAAAAATAGCAAGTCACAAAAAAATCTATATGTAAATAAATAATAAACAGACATTCATACAAACACATAGACGCTGCAACAACTGTGTACTGAGCTTGCTATTGCAAGATGCACATTGTTTAACATCAAACACGGGCTAATGAAATATGCAAATTCTGAAATGAGCACACTGAAAGCTGACCGAGCCTGTTGAAGTTAACTTGTTAGATGATAACCATGTTGTGCTGCACAGACACTCCGTAATCAATTTAAACTAGGGATGTCAAACTTAACTTCTGGTACAGCAGCATGGCGGCGTTGCCACATGACCATTGACTGACATATGCAGCATCACATCCTTCCTCATACATAAGCGCATGGATGGTTATGGGGGGGTCCAGGGTAGGCCGGTACCACCAGGATGGTGAAAACTTCCCTTAGAAGTATTGAGTCTAAACAAGCAAAGGTTTCACATCTTGCTACATTTGTTGATCAGTTGATCAGTCACAGTGATGCTCTGAAATTTAAGAATGTGTTTTTATTTGTTAAAAATGTGGGTCAATGACGTGACGCCTAAATTTTCTGTTCGACTGCATTTTTTCAGGCAAAAATGGGTTTAAATGCCTAAAAGGATACTGCTATTTGTAGTACCTCTCCCGTGTATGTACAACTTTTCAAAAACCTTTGTTTATTTGTTATTTTTTTGTTATTTAAAGTGTCAAAACATCATGTGGTGCGTAGGTTCGGCCATAACTTCTGTTTTGAAAACATCTTTGATATTGATTATTATTGAGTGACTCCAACACGGCACCGTAGCTTCAGTCCTGCGTTAGCTTCTGGCTAACCTCCATCAGCGAGTCCTGCCCGGTCTTGCTCACAATTCACAACCGATTCCACCTTTAACGACAGACTTCACTGCACCCTGTCTCTGCCCCGCTGTCATGTCCGTGGTGACGTTATTAGGTTAAGCCAACTGCTAATAGTAATATTATGTCGCTAACGTTAGCTACATGGCAGCTAAACGAGGTAGCAAACATCACGATATAACGCCAAAATATGAACTCACCATAAAAACCTCACAATTCACAACCGATTCCACCTTAACGACAGGACTTCACTGCACCCTGTCTCTGCCCCGCTGTCATGTCCG
>NW_024042435.1:0-10000 GCF_014851395.1 Micropterus salmoides | reverse complement strand
CTATATGGTCCAGGATAGATTAATTTCAGATTATTATCAATCAGTAGTTCAGTAGGAGACTGTAAATGGCAAAAACATTTGGCTTTTGAATTCTTAAGAATACGTGAAGCGCCGCTTTGTCTAAGGGTCACAATTGTGTTGTACACAAAGTTTGACATCTTTCCATGACCCTTGAGCCAAGGCCTTTTCTCCATGTATACATTGCTCACAGTCCTTTTTTCCAGGCACTCTACATCGCAGTTCTCTCTACCTCACTCCATGCTCTCTGCTCTCTCATGTTTGACTTTGTTCTTCTGTGGAAGCCTGGGGGTCTCATCTACAACAGGAACAGACAAACATCATTTCCTATTAGTCGATGAAACCTCAGGTATAATGGATTTTTTAAAAAATGCTCATGTGTATTCAAGTGCTTTAATTAAATGTGACAACCAAGAACTGACAGATGATTGCAACTCTCTTACCATGGGACAAAAAAGGTTAATTGTTAAAGGTCACAAAAACACATTTAATATTTACCATCATCAGTGTTGGGCAGTAACGCTTTACTGTAATAATATTACTTTTCCCTGTAACTAGTAGTGTAATTGTAAAGTGAAGTGTAGTTACTTTTCTAAAAAACTCGTTACTAAACGCACCATCCTTGACATGAATCCACGACTGTGCGGCAGCTCAGCGGTACCGTATGTAAAGACCATAGCATACTCGCTGTTGTGAATACGATATTAGTTAATAACTCGGGAGAGATGCTTTGTTTGGGGGCAAAGGCAGGGTGGTAGTGAAAGCAGTGTTTCCCATAATTAGCCTATAATTTGGTTAATTGTCAACGCTGACCACCACATTAATTTAAAATTTTTTTACTAGGCATATTTAAAATCATGTTTGACCGAGGAGCTGTATTGAGGAGCAAATATTCGTGCAGCACCTCCTGGCGCGCTCTCTTTCTCTCTCGTGAACACCGCTGCACAAACTTGTCCAAAGTCTGTGTTCGGTCCCGTTCATACAGTGTTTACTGGGAGGCTGCTGAGCGCGGTGTCGTTGCACGCTTGGCTCCTGTTCTGGTGCCCAAACCAGCGCCGCTTGCTGAGGCCTAAAACCTCCAGTGCCGAGTAGAGGTGTAACGTTAAACACAAAACACTCCCAGGTGCTGCGAGCTCCCAGTCCGGGCTGAGTCAGCTACGACCACTAGGCTAACTGAGCTTATAAGATCACAGCAGCTACTTAATGGCACTTAGCAGTTACTTTAGCAACAAGTAACACATCTGTTCATCAGCAACCTCCGTAAATCACAGAGAGTTGAGACAGAGTAGCTGGGGGACACGGGGAACTTTAATGTTATTTTATGAGGCCCAACAGTTACTGTGTTGCCTCGTTACTAAACGCACCATCCTTGACATGAATCCACAACTGTGCGGCAGCTCAGCGGTACCGTATGTAAAGACCATAGCATACTCGCTGTTGTGAATACGATATTAGTTAATAACTCGGGAGAGATGCTTTGTTTGGGGGCAAAGGCAGGGTGGTAGTGAAAGCAGTGTTTCCCATAATTAGCCTATAATTTGGTTAATTGTCAACGCTGACCACCACATTAATTTAAAATATTTTTTACTAGGCATATTTAAAATCATATTTGACTGAGGAGCTGTATTGAGGAGCAAATATTCGTGCAGCACCTCCTGGCTCGCGCTCTTTCTCTCTCGTGAACACCGCTGCACAAACTTGTCCAAAGTCTGTGTTCGGTCCCGTTCATACAGTGTTTACTGGGAGGCTGCTGAGCGCGGTGTCGTTGCACGCTTGGCTCCTGTTCTGGTGCCCAAACCAGCGCCGCTTGCTGAGGCCTAAAACCTCCAGTGCCTGAGCAGAGGTGTAACGTTAAACACAAAACACTCCCAGGTGCTGCGAGCTCCCAGTCCGGGCTGAGTCAGCTACGACCACTAGGCTAACTGAGCTTATAAGATCACAGCAGCTACTTAATGGCACTTAGCAGTTACTTTAGCAACAAGTAACACATCTGTTCATCAGCAACCTCCGTAAATCACAGAGAGTTGAGACAGAGTAGCTGGGGGACACGGGGAACTTTAATGTTATTTTATGAGGCCCAACAGTTACTGTGTTGCCTTAGTAGACAGCAGAGGACGCAGACAGAACTAAATAGATTGTGATCTGTAGCACGACAGTAATGATCTCTCTGAAAAGATAGATCGTGGAGACATTTTAATCGTCCACAATCTAATATTGCCCACCCAGTAATAAGTAAAGTAATACTTTAAAGGAATAACTAGTAATATAATAATTTCTGAGTAACTTGCCCAACACTGACCATCATAAATTAGAAAAGAGTTACAAACAAACACTCAAACAAAAGTACACATACACTTACAGTAAGAGTAAAGTAGTACTCTACTTGTCTTTTGACTGAGTTAAAGTATGAAACAAAGGCAGGAGTTTTTGTATATTTCATAATTAAAGCAATTTAACTCACCATCAGTGAGTTCTCCTTATCTCTAACTCAGCGCAGGGGTCAGAACCTCCATCTGAAAAACAAGAGCATACAAAAAGTAACACCTCATACTATATAGTGTGGGTAAGGCTGCATCCTTCTGTATTTGTTAACTGTTAGAGAGTTGAAAAGTGTTTCAGGTTTTAAATGGACAGCATCCTTACTGCCAAAAACATATTATCCACTGGTCTTCCTCTCTTCACTGTGTGTGGGGTGGAGGTGAAAGTGAGACTTTCACCTGTGAAAAACAGCAACAGTCATTTATTATTACTCTGTGCTCTAATAAAAACCTAAGTTGCAGAGTACAAAGACTGCCGGTGAATAAAAGGAGTTTTAAAATGACTTGTCTTGACCTTCCAATGTTACTGGCCTGTATGGATCAGTTACACCATTTTCACTATACTAAAACTAGAGCAATTACACACCCAATACCTCCTTTGCGAGCATTTTCTTTCCTTTCTTCATTTTCTTTTTGTTAAACATTTTCACATACTTGTTAGTGTTGTTTAGATTTTTTTATATAACACTCGGCTAATTTTGTTAGGCCTTTTTTAAATAATGACTGCACATACAGTATAAACACCGTCCGTGGAAATTGTGGTACTGACAGAGGATTAATCAGATAATTGCACACTAATAATTATACGAGGACTGAATATCAACTGCTCTTCTAAAGGTGTAACTGTTTCTACAGTGTATATATTCGCGCAACATCTCTCGCTCACTCTCTCCGTCTCTCATGAACAGCGCTGCACAAATCTCTCCAACACAAAGCTGTCAATGTCAGAGACCCACCTTAGTTGGTATAGGGAATTAAACCTGAACGTGTCACTTACAATCGATGCCGTAGCGGTGAGAGTCGAGCTTTCAGTACAACGTAAACAAAGAAAGCAGCATGTAACCTTTCAGACCCACCGCACAGAAAGAGGCCCATTATTTCAGCGACTTGCGCCGCGCTAGGGCACTTTGTTGCTGTGTAGAGGATCGCGCACCGCACGCCATGCCGCAGTCGAAGTACTTTTGTGCTGAACCCAGCGCAAATCGCTTCTTTTCTGAAAGGTTCTTTATGGAAGAACATAGTCCTTTCAATACCTTCCGTCACTGAACATTTAACGTTACATCTGTGTTGAAAAAATGTTGCCAGGTGTAAAACACTACATAACATCAGGAGCTTTTAGACTTTCAGGACTGTAGGCTACCAATTACCTGCATTTCAGTTATTAATAACACTGCATGAATGATGTCTAGATGAGAGTTGATGACAACAATTCAGTTTATTTCCCTCTTATTAACAGTTTCCCCTGGGGAATAAATGAAGTTAATATTCCTCTTATAGTAATAATACTTACATATTATAGAAACACAATTGTTAATGTAATTTAATAAAAAATCAACTTAAGTTATTACTAGTGAAAATTAATGCATAATCGTGAAACCGTGATTATTTCTCTGACAATAATCTGTAATCGTTGCATCCCTATTGATGATAGGGCTGGGAAATCTGTCACAATTTAGGGTGCTATGATTACATAACAATAATAATTCCCAATGTATCTTTGTGGGTATAAAATTTTTGTTCCATAGAATTACTTTATGAATGACCACATTCATAACAACCTAATCATTAAAACCAATATAATAATCACTTATTTCCATTTGCTTTATTAATACAATCAAAGTACACAAACTGACAAGTATGTAACTGAATTGAATCTTGACTAATAAACTGTTGACATCTTTGAACAGACTCCACTTATTTTTCAGTAGGTCGTTTACTTGTCATCCACTCTCAACGTTTTACCCACATTACGACTGTCGCAGCAAGAACTGCATGGTATCTACAACTTTGCAAGTTGACAAGGCACAGCAACAAACTGACTGCAGTCCCACTGACATCTTGCTCTCAGGATTGGCCAAAAAGTTGCAGTCTCTGCCTGGGACTCTACTTTCATTTAAAAAAGAAATCTGCCATCAACTTTTGTCTGAGAGAACAGAACGAGCAGGGACTGATTTGAGTTCATGCTCAGGACAAAGGCTTTTTTACATAGTCATTTTAGTAGTATAGTGTTGAATAATACAAATAAATTATGTTAATAACTGACAATTAACGTAAAAGTTAATTTACCTTGAAGAAATAGTTTTTTGGGGGAATACATGTATTGTCTTTCTTTCTGAGGGTTTATTGAGAAGATCAAATCACTTTAGTGTGCATGCTAAATATAAATAAATCTATATTATCTAAAGCTAATTGGCTGCTGGCTCTAACTCCATATTTAGTGAATAGACATGACAGTCCTTTACTTTTCTCATCCAGCACTTGGCGAGAAAGTGAATAAGCACACGTACCAAAATGTTGCAACTGTTCTAACATGTCATAATATAACATCCATAACTTCACTAGAAGTTTTAGTCCGTGTACACGGTGACAGCGTGCGTGCTGGTCAGGACTGGTAAATGAAACTGTTGAAACACGAGAGACTGGCTTGTGCTGAGTAGGGATGCAACGATTACAGATTTTGTTGGTACGATTATAGTCAGAGGAATAATCACGGTTTCAAGATTATCATGATTATTTAATTTAACAACACTAGTAATTACTTAAGTAGGTTTTTAATATTACATTAACAATTATAAAACTATAATATTTAAGTATTATTATTAATATAAGAGGAATATTAACTTTATCTCCCAGGGGAAATTGTTATTGGGGAGGGGAATAAACTGAACTGTTGTCATCAACTCTCATCCACATGTATAAGTTTTAGTGAAAATGATGATGAATGTTCAATGATGAAAATTGAGAACATGTCTCATGCAGCGTTATTAATAACTGAAATGCAGGTAATTGGTAGCCCACAGTTCTGGAAGTTTATAAGCTCCTGATGTTCTGTTAGTGTTTTACACCTGCAACATTTTCTCAGCACAGACAGGAGGAAGCAACAGGATGTTAAATGTTCAGTGACTGAAGGTCGGCAGAGGACAACGTTCTTCCATAAAGAACCTTTCACAAAAGAAGTGATTTGCACTGTGTGGAAGCTGGGTTCAGCGCAAAAGTTCAGCTAATTTGACTGCTGCTTGCGTGCGAGCTCGTCAAGCTTTGGCGTGGCACAAGCCATTGAAAATAGGCCTCATAGCGCAGCGGTGCTGTCGGTTACACCTGCTTTGTTTGTTTATGTTGTACTGAAAGCTCGATCTCAGTGCGACAGCATTGATTGTAAGTGTCACAATTATATTTAATTCCCCAACAACCTGCCACATTATTTAAATAAGTTATTATGTATTACCTTTACTTACTTATTTTAAAACAATTGTAAAATGGGTCGCCAAATTTACTTGGGCAGCTGTTAATCTACCTGGACGGCCCGCCCAAGTAAACCCTATGTGTGGGAAACGCTGATTAATTAACCGTGACGTTTTAAAGCACGGTTAATAGTGAAATCCAGCAATCGCTACATCCCCAGTGCTGAGCAATATCCCATTCAGTCAGCTGTTTACCCCAACCCCTTGTAAAATGTAGCTTTTCCACTGCAGGCTATATAATCCATCTCGCCTGATGTTAGCAGTAAGATTACTGGCAGCTAAAGTTCAGGAACAGCGTTAAGATTAAGTACTGTAAAATAATCACAACTTCTAAGCCTGCAGATATTCAATTTCTGATTAGGGCTGTACGTAACGATTATTTTTCAAGTCAATTAATCAAACGATTATTTTTTCAATTACCCAATTAATCTAACGACTAATTTTCTGTATTCTAAAAGGAAAAAAGTTGCCTATTACTCGATTAACATACCAATTTATCCAAAATAAATATCAAAAACATTCCTAATAAATAAATCTATATTTTAATCATCCTGATGAAGCACATTAGAATAATGTGTGTGTATATATATATAAAATAAGAATAGCAGCAAATCGTAAAATGAATCAAATTTCCACGCCATTGATGTGTTGTGATAACAACAATAACAGACATTAATTATTAGGCTACTTTACTTAAAACTTTTAATGTTTTTGACATGGATTAATTTCAATATTGAGTACTGCAGTATGATAATCAAATGTATTTCTGCATCAGTGTCGGGCAAAGAAAACAATTGAAAGGATTCACAGACTGTACAGACAGTCACAGATCGTCTGTAATGTTAGTTTCAGCTGTTTTCTCGCTCATATGTGGCCGTTAATTAAAACAGAAAATATGAAACGGCCGAACGTTCGATGTCTTGAGGTGTAACGTTATGCTACAATGACAGCAGCGGGGCAAAAATTACTTTTAACATGAAAGCGATTAAGAAATACTACGTGTCCTTGTGCTGATGATGTGCCATGCTCGTGTGGCGACAGAAAGTAAATAGGATTTGCGGTGCTGCCGTCAGTGCTCCAGGATACTTTCGCTCACGTGTTCATGCTGCTTCACGTATTCGTGGACAGTTGTGCTGCAGTGAAGCTTTTCTCAGATCACAGAGACTGTCTGTCTAAAATACTTCCAAACTTTAGATGGTCGAAGGCACGGTCTTGTAGCTGGAGCTTGTCCGGGGGAATCCTGCCAACACTGGATCGACTATGTTGACGAATTGCCCGAGCCCTAAATTCCTGTTTATATATCGGTCTGCAGCTGATATTGTTTCATTTAAAAATGTCAGCTTTAACGCTGAATCACAACTACTACTACTTTTACAGTGAAGAAAGAAGTCAGTGTCAGGATGGAGTAAAGAGTTTGTAAAGGCACATACCTGTGTTTGACTCATAGCGATCTCTTCCTGGACCTAACACCAATGAGAATAATGAAAATGATGTCATGTTATACTCTGAACAAAATATAAAATAACAATGTGTAGTAGTAATATTAAGTGATACAGTACTGCTGCATTTCATATCATATACATCTCTCTACACAGTGAGAGAGAGAGAATAAACACATGTTTTAAGTGAATTGGACACCCTGTCATAAATACGAGGTTACGTCTCAAGTCTCCAGTGAGACAATGTGCCATTTGTGCTTTGTTCCAGATACTGCTTTATACTCAGTAGCGACTATTCAGGACACCTGTACAATCTACTGCAATTCTGTACAACAGGTTCAGTTTCTGACCATTTTGTCAGGAATGTGTAAATTCAGTTCTGTTTATTACTAAGCCTATAGTTCAAGGTGTTGTTACACTGAAAGGTGATTTTGCTCTCCCTGTTTATATATATGAGTAGGGCGGAATATTAAACACATCTGAATATGATGTAGTCCAGTACAACATTTTCACCAACTATGACCTCAGTGCTAAAAAATTTAATTCACTTAACACCTATATGACTGTGTCAAAAAAGAAAACTGATTAAAGGCATCATTAAAGTAGACTTTGTGGCAGCACTGTTGTAATGGATTGTATAAGACTTTACAGGTGTACTTTATAAAGTAAGTGTTACTTTTGAAAATCCGTTGCAGGCTGCGGGCAGATTTTACCTAATTTTATAAACAAACTGTTGTCAGGAAACATCACGTTTTCTTCTTTTATGGTGGCAACTGTTATTCAGCTCTCCCTGTCAGAAGCTTTCCCTCCACTAACTAAACAGACAGTCACAGAGGTGGGAGTGAGACAGGCAATAGGAAAGGGTACTAAATCAATCAAGTAGTAGCTGATAAATATTTAATTTTCACACAATAAGCCATGAGAACAGAGCTGCTTTGGGATCAAAATAATAATAAAAAGAGACTGTGTTACATCTACTTCAGTGTCCTCTCTCAGGTGTAATGTTGGCTCACCTGTCTTGGGCCACATCCGCACTACTACGTTTCTGTTTAAAAGGAGATTTAAACCAAAAACGATCTCCGTCCCCAGCAGCATTTTATCTGCATAACAGAATGGATCTCTGTCTCTGAATACGTGAAGTGGCCGTCCACATAGCCTACACTGAGCATGCGCGTGCCGGTATAAACAGGAAGCACATTGTCTACTTCGCATTAGTAGAAGATTTGTTAAAAGAAGAAGGTACTACTACAGACTAAAAACCACACCAGAGATAGTTCTGCATGGATCTAACACGAGGTGGAATTGTTACTGACAGTAACAGGGGAGTTAAAAGCAGCTGTGGCAGCAGAAAAAACAGACTGGGATTTGTCGCAAAGCAAATACGGCCTCATGCACAGTAGCCTATAAGTGTATTGTTATTTACACAGAAAAAATATTTACAATTTAACAGCACTATTCTGTTGCATCTGCACTAAATCCATTAAATATGCACTTCTGCCATCATGTTAAACCATGTACCTATCAATTGTGTGCTGGAGATCTGACTGGAGCGGTTCTGGAGCCACTCAATTAAAGTTAGAGCTTGCTGTTTTCTTCCATTCAAAATAATATTGCACATTAACATCATTTGACAAGAAGCAGAAATATCTATAAATTACCTGCTCTGAAATTGCCTCTTGCGTCGGTTAAGATGAAGTCTTCGTCTTTAAATTTTTCAAACAAATCTCTCCAAACTCCTGCTAACAAATCTCTCCAAACTCCGGCCACGCTCTGTTTCTTCTGCTCCTCTCTGCTGCGCTGCTGAAAGGTTGGGGGAGGGGGAAAGTTCCAGGTGCAGGGGGGCGTGTCCCTCCGCTGATGGCCCATTAATTAAGCCTGAGCCAGAGGCTGCAAAGTCACCACAATATTCTCCACTTCTCAGCTCTGACACAGAGGCCTGTGTTACAGGCTACAGTGTTAAAATAAAGCAAGAAACACATTTATCAGTGACAGTAGAAACACCAGGCTTACATACTGTTAGAAGTAAAATTTCATATATTTAAAATTTTACTTAACTAAAAGTATAAAAGTACCATAAGCAAACACCGTAATTTAATTGTTGACTGTATTTTATTCATCTAAATCTGAAATGCAGCTAGTAACAAAATCTATACAATTTTAGACGTATAAAGAAAAATGGTGGTTTTAGAGAGTCTTGAATCTGTGGAACTGTACAGGCCACTTTGTGTGTATTTGTATATGGGGCAGCGGAGGTTTAAGGGGGACCTCAACACTGTCAGGAGAACTGTCTGTGTTCCCTCCACATTTGCCCAGGTTCTGGCTAAGACATCATAGGAAGAGACTTGAGGGAGATGCTTTGCTCAGTCTTATTAATGGCTCTTTTTTGTCCTCAGGAGATAAAAAAGGATGCCCTGAGCACATTTTGAATACTGTACCTTCTGTTTTAAGTGCAACAACTTTTCCAGTGCACCATCCAGCTGATAGTTACTTTAAATATAGTACAATGGTCCCTTACTCAAGAAAAGTAGAAATAGATATTTATCACAAGTCCTCAAAAAGGTATAAAAGTATTCCATAGTCATAGTGAATATACTTAAGTATCAAAAGTAAAAGTGCTCATTCTGTATGACATTGTAGTACCTCAGTTCATGCGCATTCTGTCCTTAATGAATTAATCTCCAAACTCAGTGGTTGGTGTTCCAGTTAGCTGGCTGTAACAAAGTTGTGCAATTTTTCATTGACAAATAATTATTTTTTTCATCTC
>NW_024042434.1:0-7085 GCF_014851395.1 Micropterus salmoides | reverse complement strand
GTCATTAGAAGTGGCAAGAACCAGCTGTTTGACAGGGAAAGGATCACAGATAGGCAAAACAATCCGCAAAGTGTGCACGGTCAGAAAGTTGACTCTGTTTCACTGAGAATGTTTGAGGATAACAGGAAGGAGCATTAAGAGGTGCCAGATATTTTTGATAAGGGAAACGCTGTGTTTTTACCTAATAAGGATTTAGTTACTGCGCAATTTCTAAGACGTGGCATGTTCAGGGGTTATAAAAATCAAATGTAGGGAGAGGCAGTTAGTTCCCTCTTGGAGCGAGAGTGGGGGGAGCTGTCGAATCATCCACTGACAGGTGAAAATGCCCTTTAAATAAGACTAAATTCTTTAATAGATATGCCTCAAAGATAATACCTTTTGAAGAATATTTAATATCTTAAGTCATTTTAATCTGGAACAGAAGTGTTTTGCCCGAGCATTTTGTTATTTGATCCCTTTGTAAATATATCACCTTTTCTTATTCTGTAAATAAATTGTTTTATAATTTTTAGTCTAATCGATTGATTATTACTTTCTCTGAGGAAAACAAAAAAGTCACCACAGTAGCTTCATCAATCGGGTCTTAGTCTGAATGTAAATAAGACAAAAGGTATGTTTTTTTCTAACTCCTTGGCACAACCTACTCTCACTGACATTTTAGTTAATGGTGAAAGGATTGACATAGAGACTGATTTGAAATATCTTGGTGTGACCTTGGATCCAAATTTGAATTTAAGAAACATGTCAAAATATGGTTAAAACCATTAAGTACATGTAGTTAAATGTAGACATATTAGAAACTGTCTGTTTTTGGTGCAGCTAGAATAGTTATGCATGACATGATCCTTTCACACACGTCTTACTGCATTACATGTTGGGGCAGGCTGGTGAAACAACTGTTAAACCTCTGGGGTCTTTGTATAAACAAACTCTCAAAAATCACTATCATCATGCAGAATACTTCAGAAATATAATTTGTTTAGTTTTGATAATTTTATATGATTTTCTAATTTGTGCTTAGTATATAAACTGTAAATGCTTTGCTCCTCCTCCATTTTGTGATTTTGTGTTTACTCGCTCAGTAAATCAATTAAGTCTTCAGGATCTCCTCTACTCGAGACTGTGTCATACTATTACATCGTATCGCATTGGCCAGTCTGCTTTTTCTGTAAAAGCCACAACCAGTGGAACACCCTGCCTGACGATGTAGGAGCAGCAACTCCATCAATATGTTTAAAGCAAGTTGAAATGGCAGTTAAAAGCTACTCGGCTTTGCGATCACTAAACCAGATATTTTATCTGAATTTTTGTACTGCTTTTATTTTAATTGACTGGTAAATGTTTTATGTTTCATTGAGAGTAGTTCACATTGTACATCTGTGTCTTTTTCTGTGTAACCTTGTCTGTTTATGTAACTTTGTTTGCTGTTGATTTGTGCTGGGGCTGAGCGATGTGGCTCGAGGTCGTGTTGAATTAGCTTGAAGCTGTAATCTGGTACAGTGCATCAAATGGTAACGTTTGTTTTACTGTACGCTGTCCCTTTTAAACAAAATTTAAAAAAGGTTTTTGTCAATGAAATTTAATAGGTTGAAAATAATTAACTCATGAACAAAAACATTTAAATAAGATGTTTTTGTCTTGAAACTTCAAAGTTTAAAATACGTGTCAGAGCATACTGGAGGTGCTGTAACACTGTTCCCTTGACTTTAGCTAAATATAACTCTGAATAACAAACACTTAATAATTAAGACAAGGCAAGTGATATTTACTTGAATGAAGTCAAACAGCCTTGTACAGTCAGCACTAGATAATCTAATCCATACTAAAAACAAGTGAGACGGGATTAGATTTCTGTAACTAAAGAATATATATTTCAGATGCAGATGAATCCCAGGTGAAGATTTTCTTTGACTGAACTTAAAAACACTGGGAAGAAAGGTGAGTACTCCAGACATACAATAAATAGAAATATTTTAGAGATTTTGACCTGAAGTGCCAATTGATTTATTGGTTATTTTAACAGGGAAGCAACATGAACCAGAGGAGAGCTCTGTTTACTCTGAGGTGAAGATAGGACCCCCGAGTACAGTCAGTTACAACAGGCATGCTCAGAGTTTGGATTAACATGTGTCAGATCACCACACAGTTTAACTTTGTCTGTTTCATATTCACACAGAGAAATAGGCGTATCATTCCTGTTCCCTAAAGGAACATTTGTCAAAAAAGTACCCTGTACATAACTTTACCTTTAACAAGCTTAAGGTACAGTGAAATGATGTGTCAGTGATCCCCCGCCCCCAGGACATGAAAGGTTGGTGATGGCACAACCACCAATGTGTCCCTGGGCAAGACACTTAACTCCTAGTTGCTCCAGAGGAGTGCGACCCCAGATATATATTGTAAGTCGCTTTGGATAAAAGTATCAACTAAATGAATAATTGTAAAGGAACATTTTTGTCACTAGAGGTGCAGAAAAGTTCTTTTAGAGGTTCAGACAAGAAGGTACAAAACTGTACCAACTTCAAAGGTACAGTCCTCGTACGCTGCGGGGTACAGCTGGAGCGACCAGGCATTTGTACCTTTTTAGGTCCATTCCTGTACCTCAATTTCTGTGTGTGTGTGTGTGTCTCATTTGTTTCAATTACATTTGCATGTAATAAACTTAACTGAATAGTTTTTTTCACATTACATGCACACGTTTTCCTCTGTCTCTTTAAAATGTATTGATATGCATCATGTTTTTTATTATAATTTTAAAATCTTTTTGGTTATTTTATGTAGCTTATCAATAAAAGTTTTTTTCCAGCAGTAAACTGTCGGTTGTGTTTTTAATTGGGGGGGAGAGAAAACGCGGTCAGTGTTGATAGTGGGGGGCCGCCACACTGAAATAATACATTACATTTACTGTAGAGATCATCCAGCTTGATCACTGCGCCTTTATTAAGGCGAGGGTGTCAGCATCAATGACTGAAGTAAAATCCATTAATGATATTGCTGAGGCTGGAAATAATGTGAACCTACACGCTGCAACATTATCCTCACTTTGATCACATTACAAGACTAGTATGCTACAGCTGGCATGGGTCTCAGTTATTGTTGACAGTTCAAGACATACGTATATTAGAGAGTTACAGCACAAGAGAGAAAACGCTTAATAGCCAATGGTAATTGACATGTTGATCAACATCCTTTATCCTCATGGTCTTTATTATTTAACACTTGTAACACTTTATAACATATTTCAACAATCTGAAACATAAAACGGCGTTGAAACAGTATCAGATTACAGAAAAGCCAAAAGAAACAAACCAAAAGAAGAAGGAAATTGGAGAGTCTATTCAGGCATCATAACGTGCGTCGTATTACAAGGATCTTGCTAAATGCAGTCCATGGATTTTATCTTTGAGTTTGTGAACGTGCGTCGCTTTAAATGTTGCCGCTGCAAGGAATTGTGGGACGCCATTTTCTCCTTTCCTTTGGTAAAGGATGGTCCGGTGTACCCTATGCTGGAGGAGATATGAAAGAAAGCATTGAGGCTCCTTTCCTTAGCTTTTAGAGAATTCAACCAGCTCTTATCATGGCTGCCACTGAAATACTTCCGGCTCACTTCACTCATTTAGGAACCTTCGTAAGCAAAAAACTTTCGGACGCAGCCCAAAGTTGGCAACAGCCATGAAGTGGACCTGATGTTGGTTTTAAGGGACTATTTCTTCTGTAAAAATGTGTTTCAATCTAAACTGTTGACTGATCTTATTGAGAGTAACTGAGACATTTGCTCTGAAAAGACCGTTAGTGTTGGATTTTCCTTATTTGCTTGGCGAGGGACAAGGTTGTGATGTGGATGAAGTCTCTTACTGTATTGAACATTTGAGTGTAATTGCTTTTTATAGTTTTCTTTGTTCTTTGGGCTTACTGTATTTGAATATACAGATATTCAATACTGTATTACTTGCAGTACTTACAGTGTACTATATATTTACTGTACTAAGTTGTGATTACTATCATTTTTAAATTGGAAAATGTGTTTCCTCTATACGCAAAAAACCCCATTTTCTGTAACTACATGCCCTGGACGCTGTGTTCTCAGTTTTTTGATGTAGTGTCTAAAGAATGCTCTGTAGTGTTTTATCTATTGACTGGCTGTGTTTAGTTTGAAAGCATTGTTTGATTTTGAGCACACATCAAATGGTTTTGAGACAGTGTTTTATTTTTGCCAGAAGAGTCAGGGTTTTGTGAATGTAGTTTAAAGATTGGGTTTTGTTTTAAAGTCTTGAGAATATGGGTGAAGGTTTCAAGAAATGTGGCAATTGTGAAAAAACTGTAATTCAGCATCAATTAATTTATTTTGTATCAGGATGAAGGCAGAAATCTCAGAGACAGACATCAAAAGTTTCCTCATGATGAGACACCACTCGGTTTAACTGTGATGCTGATATATTATGCATCATGGGGTGGACAGCAAGAGAGCAACAGGGATCCAGGCACAGAGCGCAGCAGGAATTTCACGTTCCTACATCAGTATAAAAGGATTCAGTTGAAAATCAAAAGTATGTGACATCTGATGAAAATCACATTTATTTAGGAGTGGAGAGCATGAGAGGTCAGAAGGTCAGAGAGCTCTGTGGCGCTCAGTGTTTTTAGAAGTGAGAAGGACAATAAGTCCAACAGGTGAAATTACCTGCTGATAACTGTTATGGCAGAAAATTGTGTCCTCTTACATTTAATCTTTTATGTATGATCTTTTAATATTATCATTTTATTGCTATTATTGTATAGATAAGTATTTTATTTTTATCCTTAACCTTCCTCTCCTATTCTCCTTATGTTGGTCTGTCCACATTTACTAGGGTTTAGGTCAGAGCTGTGAGATTGTTTTGGTGTTTCCCTCTCTTGTTGTTCCTCTCCTCTCCTGGAATGTTCATTCAAGGCTGAGAGAGGATCTCTGTTCACCAAACATAGAAACCTACACAGTGTAAATGATGATGCATCCCTTTGCTTGGGCCAGACGCCCGATGCCGGCCTAGTCGCAGGTCTCTGGACCAGCTGTATGTGTGTTTTAGTTCTTCTCTGTTTATTCTCTTTTGTTAAATAAATTCTTCAAAGTTGGTTGTTACTCAATTCTTTGCTCAACCCTCACCAGGAATATAATTTCCACGACAATTTTGGCACCCCAGATGGGCCAGACGAGGGATTCAGACTCCGCTGAAGGACGAAGCCGGCTTTATTATTTTTGGAAAATCCTCCCAGTAGGGAGAAGCTGTGTTCAGCGGAGCCTGATCTCTCGCTCTGTTCCAGAAAGAAAAGGAAAAAGAACTCACACGGTGAGAAATGAGTAATTATTGAGAGAGAAAAGTAAAAGAGTGAGATTGAACAGAGAAGGAAGTGGTCTTATTTCTCACGCCTGAATGATTTGCAGGAACCTCTATCTGCTTGTAAACGACAATGGATGGAGAGTGGGACTGGATCAGGGGCTCACGGACAGACGTGTCCTGGTTTTCTCTGTGGTGTCCGAGGTTTTTGGGGTTTCCAGCTGATAAGTTAGGTATGCAGCGCGTAACCTCAGACTTAACTCAACTCAGTGGACCCGATATTGCTATGGACCCGAGTACAGACTAGCTGAGAGAGTAGACTATGGCAAGAGTCAGAGTAAAGTAAAGTCTGACTCCACTCCCAGATTACCTTCACCATTTGTTTCACCAGAAATTGTTGACTAAAATATTAGACATTAATGGGAAATTTCATAAGTGGGTTGAAATGGGTTTCCCGCAAAAATGGAAGCTTTAGCCTAAAACTGTTGAACCAGCTTTAGACATGTTTGGAGAAAAGGAGAGCAGAAATGCAATAGAGCGTGCAGCCCTGTCCAGACGAAAGAAAAGTAAACAAACTGCATTTCAGATGAGTAAGACAACAACTGAGGACAAGGAGAGCTCAGGACTGAAAATTAGAATAGATTCATTAAGGATTTGATAAAACTGATTAGCCTTTTGATGACCGATCAACTGATTATATCTTCTTTAACCGAGTACAAATCACGGAATCCATTCCGGCTGATCCAGTCCTGGACTCCGCTCCTCCTCCTCCTACATGCTCCAGTCCCATCCATTAAGAAGAGTATGCCATGGGTGAAGCTGCTGCTGAAATCTGACCAGGCAGCAACCAGAGATACCAAAATTAAACATCCACTGATGCCCCACAAAACGAAATGCGATCCAGTCCAGTAAGAAGACCACCGGTGTGCCCTGGTGCTGCTGAAATCTGACCAGGCAGCAAAAGGGAGATGAGAACCAAGAATTAAAGGCCCACTGCCGTGCACAGAAGGAATGTGCTCCAGTCCAGTAAAGTCAGATAAAGAGACACTGGCTCTCCCTCCAGATGCCCAGAGAAAGAATGCCAGGAAAAAAGAGGACATTGTTGAAGCCATGGCTCATGTGACCAGCCTGACTGAAACCTTCGACAGCTCCACAGACACAGCTGGAGCAGTCGGTTAAGGTTGTCAAAGAGTATGGGCCACAATGACTGACATAAACACAGCAAGAGAAAATCAAATCAAGCTGGACTTCCACAAGATCAGCATAAAGATACGTAAATGTTCCTCATCATACGTCACTCCAGCCGAGAAAGGAAAGCAGTTTGAAGTACGCTGAGTAGAGAGGACAATGCACAGTCCAGAATTACCACTGGACTAAGTTCTGCCCGCATGATGCGGCCAGCAGCTGAACAGCAAGACCAGACCGATCATGTAGGACTCTCCTAGTCCGCATGACCATCACCTTAGGACTACAGAGGTCTGAAACAAGATGCGATGAAACCCTGAAAGTTCTGAGTTTGATTAGTCCAGAAACTGCTGCTGGAGTAAGGAAGAGTTGTGTTTCACATCATGCAAGACAGACAGCACGACAGAGCATGCTTAACATAAAAGATCAACACAAAACAACTGTCAAAAGAAATGATTGGTGCTGTATCAGCCATCCTGGTACGAAGAAACGCACGTACAGAGGAAGGGGGCAAAGGGCAAAAGTGGACATTGGAAAAGAGATGTTTGCACAATTTCCAAAACAGACTGGCAAGAAAAAAAAAGAAAATAA
>NW_024042433.1:0-39644 GCF_014851395.1 Micropterus salmoides | reverse complement strand
GCATATGTGTTTATACCTCTGCATTTGTGCTTGAATGTGTTGTAGTTGTGACATGACTAAAATTTTTAATAAAGCACATTTGTTCAAGACAAGCGCTTTAAGCTATAAGTTAACAGTTATTTATTATTTATTTATTTATATCAGTGTCCAGACCTGAAAGCTCTTCAGTTCCTGTACCGTTGATTGTTGGGCTGGTTTGTGGAATCGTACTTATTCTTCTTCTGCTCCTTTTGTATCGCTACAGACCGTCCAAAGGTGAGACCTTTTCTTCTTTTATTAGATATTATGTGATTTAATTATTCAGAACACGTGTTCTGATCTCATCACATAGAATAGCTGAATAACAACTTACAAAACAAAACCATGTAACAACAAATGTCTTTTTCACAGATTCCTGCTCCATCAGGTTGGTACAACACTCCCTTCTCTAATTTTGAACACAGCAGCAACATTTCTTGTTCCTTTTATATGTATTGTGTTTGATTCATGTTGTAGGCCAATCCAGTCTGAGAGCACTAATCGAGGTTCTGTCGAAAACTACTCCTCTCCTGTCCACGGTAAGCATTTAATTGATGTATATCTACACACTTTTTAAAATTCAGATAGTGTTTCATTTGTATCGTGCAATTAAATAGATTAATTTGACAGTGGCTGCAGGTGATGCTCCTCTCTATGAAACAATCAAAGGCTTTGAAAACACACAGAGTGGTACAGTATATACCTTTTTATCATTTTATTAACATGCTATGTAAAACAAGTGAAAACGTTTTAGATGTCAGCTTTCTTTTTGCTTGAACTGCACTTTAATATTTTTTTTAATTAATCAGAATTTCCAGCAACCAGATCAAATTACTTAAAATAATATTAGTGCTGTTTTTGTATATTTCAGTTGCAGATGAGTCCCAGGATTTCACATATTCTTTGATCGAGATTAAAAACGTTAGAAAGAAAAGTGAGTACTCTAAATACATAAATAGGAAACAGTTTAGAGATGTTTTGCCCTGAAGAGTGAAGTATTGATTTATTGTTTTTGGTTTCATCTGGTTTTCTTAACAGAGAAGCGACATGAACCAGAGGAGGTCTGTGTTTACTCTGAGGTGAACGCTGGGACTGCAGGTACAGTCAGAGACAACAGTCATGCTCAAAGTTTATCTTGAAATGTGTCGTATCATTACGCTGGAGGTAAATATGGTTCAGCATGCAGTTCAGTTAATCTCAGTGACCTTCGGTATCTACTACATACTGTCACTAGGCGTCACCAGAGCTGGAAATTGTCAAGTCTCACACACATCTGGGCCTTTAGGCTCTTAAGATTTCTGTTTGTTTTGTATCAGCATGTGAATCTTATTGTGTGTTGGGTGTCGTGTGTTTCCAATATATTTTCATCCCACAGATTAAGGCATAAAAAAACAAAAACATTATCTGAGATGTCAGTGTGGTGACAATTTGTCTGAATTTTCATTTACATTCAAAATCTGACGCCACTGTACTTGAAAAACACAAGAGCATCCCAAGTTTCTTTTGTTTTATAGTCTACCCGTCAACCCGTCCGTTCATCCATCCAGCTGTACAGTCCCCGACTAAGGATTTACATAGTCGAATCGTCCTGCCATGTGTGTTTTTGTGTGTGGTGATTGCGAGCGTGTGTGTGTGTGTGTGTGTGTGTGTGGGGGGGGGGGGGCGTTACAAAGGGTAGCTCTGCTTTAATCTTGAGAAGCTGCAGAGCTGCAGTCTCTATTAATTCAGCTTACACTGTAAATTTCCAGCTAAACTGAGGCTTTTTGAAGACCCTTTTCTCTCTCCCTCACCTGTCATTCACCTGTCTTGTGTGAGGTTTGCGTGCATGCAGTGCTGCCGACAACTGGTCTATTTCAAGTTACCAGCTATTTAAAAACGAACAGTTTGAAAGTAATTTTGAATATTTATTTTACATTTTGTATTTCTGCCTTGTTTAAGAACAGTTTACATACATTAGTAAATCCTGTGAAAGATCTACTACTCTGCTGGTTTGAGCTCTGTGGGCGTTACAATACTGTCATTCTTTGTGTTCGTGGAGACGTTAACTCTGACAGTGTACCTGTTAGTTCAGTACATTATTAATTCTGACTTTATTGGCAATTTTCCATAACTTTCCATCTACAGGAAAATCACCTCCTGCAGCAGCTGATGAAACAGTTTATTCTGAAGTCAAACCAGGAACAGCACTTGGTTATAAAGCTGCCATATGATGATCATTCTGTCATGATTTATTCTGCAGATAATTAAATGGGTCTATTTCAAAATAACACGTCAGACAGCATCCTTACATCGTGAATAAACCTATATCTTGATATTTTGTTGTTTTTCTTCCAGGTCTGTAAAGAGAGCTGAGTTGGTAAAGAAAAATGGTCGACAGCATTTTATAAACTTACTGTGTGGGCGTCTGCTTTCAAACATGAGACATGTTCAGTATTGTGTTGTGTGTAAAAATTGTGTTAATTTATCAGTAGATTATAAAACAATTACATCATGTGGATTTAATTACTCTCTATTTTAGCACAAAGCACAGGTACGGACTGCATATTATTAGTTTTCATTTTGTCATTTATTTTCAACTTTTCTTTAAGTTTGCTACAGTATGTTTGAGCTTTAGTACCCAGGTGATTATAGTCAGTGTCTTTTTCAGAGTTGGATGAGAAAGATCAAGTTCAACAGTTACTTTATGTCATGATCTGCTATCGAACAACATATCCTCACCTGAATGGATTTTATATTTTTTGTATTGTTTGTAGAAAAATTGTTTTGATCATTTTATGCATCAACAAAGTTCTATTTCTGTCAGTTGTGATTTTAATTCTTCAAATTGGATGAGCACATCCCACAGAAACCTACTGAAACTCAGGCTTGGCAAAAGTCATAAAGTTTTCAGGGACTATTTCTTGGTAGAATTTTTTTCCACTCAAAACTGTTTATTTTTCAGAGTAACTGAGACATTTGCTCTGAAAAGACATGTTGATGTTATTCTACTCATTTAAACTCAGTGCATCTTTATTGTGTCAGAGTGAATGCAGAAATAGGAATTTCCAGGGGTCTCATTTATAAAACTGTGCTTACAATCCTCACTAAAAGTCTATGTACTCCCAAAAGCTTAAAATGGTGTACACCAAAAATATTCAGACGTATAAAACCGTGCATGCGCACACTTGTAAGTAAGTTCCCTTTATAAATCACAATCAACTCGAAATGCGGCGTATGTGAGGGAGCTCCATGTCCGACCCTTCAAACGCCCATGGTTGCCTATAAATGGTCAGTCAAACGCCCTTCATTAATATTAATACTTCCTGACTGCAGGAAGAAAAGGATTTTACTTAGTGTGACACTGACGTTCCTTTTGGTGAAGCTGAAACATGTTGTTTGGTGGGTAAAAAAACACTTTCACACAACGCTTGAGCACCTGAGGAAATGGGGCACCGGAGCTCCACCCCTTTATAACCGATCTGCAGGAAGGGGCATCTCTTCAGTGACGTCACTGGCTGGAGGGGGACACAAACGCTGACCCAGGTACTAATTTGGATTCCCCCCGTTTGAAAAGAGATTAAACCAAATGCATTCAGCTAAATTACATAAAATAATGTTAAATTTCCATAATGTGTTTTTAAAAGCAGCGCATCACATCCACACGCTGGCGCACAGCGTTTGGCTCGAAAAGGCAAAGAACTTGTGATAACAATATATAAAACTATGCTCTGGTATTTGCTGGACTGAGGCACTGAAAACCGCATCAATTTAAATGTAATTTTTCCTCCTGTTTCCCTTATTTATGAGAATAAACTGCATTGCAGTATTATTTAATGTGATTCCGGATTAACATACTTGAGGTATTATTTTTCAGAAACAGATATCTCCCTTTGTGTTTATTATCCTAAATCTGGATCTTTTTGTGCGTGGCAAATTATCTTAAATTGTGTGTCTTTTTGCGCACTTCAGGGAAAGTCTATCAAACGGGTGTTTGTTTATTCAGAAAGGCTTTAAGCCTATAATACTCAGAGATAATATTTCGATTTATTTTACACAATAGTAGGCCTATTCATTCAAAACAATTCACCCTTCTGCCATGTCAGTCAGCTGTTTCTCTTTTCTCCTCTTTATAGGCATGGATCAGAGTTTACTTAGAGGACCGCACATTTTCCCGTCAAGTTTGTTTTTTATAGATCACAACCTTTCCTTGGGAAGTGGTGTAAGCCTACGCACGTTTCCAGACCTGTTTTGTACTTATAAATGAGACCCCAGGTCTGCACACATGTGCACTTTTCTGATAGCAAACACCTGCACCTGAATAATTAATTACAGTAGGCCTATATCCTGCTCAGAGGCACAGGATCATTTCTACTGGCACAATGATTATATATCTATTTTTATTTGTTGATTCTGATCGTAAATTCGTTATTGAATAACCCAGAATAGGCTATAGGCTATATCATGGTGTCTTGGGATTTATTAGGCTAAATGTTTCAGGGAGATGATGTAGGCCTCTAAGTCGACGCTCAGTTTTAGGCTTTCAGTTTATTTCCTCTTCTGATATCCTTTAACACTAATGCATTTAATTTATGCAAGTCACATCACTCGTCACGTATCGATCACTGTGTTCCATCATATCAATCCGAAGCTTTTATTTATTTTTTTTTTAGCGCAGCATCTTTCATTCATAGCCTACTTTCATCAGCTGATTTTACTCGAGGAGCCGTCAGCTGCTTTCATCAGATGCAGTAGGTGAGATCGGCTGGATGAGCTATTTATTTTCCTTTGCTTGCTTCACTAGAGGCTTTAGTGCAGTTTACTGACTTGTCCGACTCCGAACTTGTTCATATGTTTTATTGTCGTCTATTTGGACTAAACACAGGAATGACCAGCCTCACATGTGACTGAATAGAAATGACGATAAATGATGTAAAAGATGTTTCTTGCTGACAGGCTCTCCGACTCTCTCTGACTTTAATCCATAATAACTCCATAATAAAAGTTGATGGAAGAAATAAAAGAAAAATAAAATCATTCTAATAGAAGAAAGTTGTGTGTGGGGCTTTTGTTGTTCAGACCTAGCCTACAATGAACTCAGATTTTAACTAGACAGTGAATCATAAAACAAATATAGCCTAACTCTTTGCAGTGATGCGCTTGAGTTTAATGTTATCTGTCGTGATGCATCAGATCAGTCCGATCAGCTGCAGCGTCCAATCATATAACGGCAACTCAATAAAGGTAGGCCTAAACGTCTCAGTAGCAGCTGGTATCTGAGGTGTTTACCTTGCAGGGCCACACACGGCGACACAATTGAAACGCGCCATCATCCACGTCAGCTGGTGCAGGGCCGGCTCTGGGCTAAATATAGCCTAGATTTTTTAAATACAGTGGGTACGGAAAGTATTCAGACCCCTTTAAATTTTTCACTCTTGTTTCATTGCAGCCATTTTCCAAAAATCAAAAAAGTTCATTTTATTTCTCAGTAATGTACACTCAGCACCCCATCTTGACAGAAAAAAACAGAAGTGTAGAAATTTTTGCAAATTTATTAAAAAAGAAAAACTGAAATATCACATGGTCATAAGTATTCAGACCCTTTGCTCAGTATTTAGTACACTGTTAAAACTGTTACTTGGATCTAACTCAATAAAATTAAGACAACATTTTCCAACTATTTTTTTCAAGTTTAGTGAACTAACTGATATTTTGAGTAAAGACAACTTAATAATGTGAATTTCAATGTATGCAAAAATATTAAGTAGCATTTTCAGAAAAAGCCAATAAATTGAGTACTATCAATGTAGAAAATATCATCATTTTATACACATTAAACTTAATTAAAATAGGTAACTTAAATGAAAAAATAAGTAGATAATGTTCTGATTTATTAATTTTGATCAATTTACCCTCTTTGTTTTGAAAGTGTAAATAGCTTCAAATAAATAGTTGCTACTATGTCAATTTCCAACATTTATTAAATCATTGCCATATCCAAAACAGTAGCAATGAGCTGGACAGTATAAACATTGGTATTCAGGCATTCAAGAAAACATGCCCTCAGCAAATAAAGTGCAGGTTAGTGGAACACCTTCACAGTACAGTTCTGTGTACATAATGTTACAAAATTTAAAAATTTAAAATTAAAATTTAAAATTAAGTAACAATTTACAAACCAAATTCAAAATGAGCTGGATAGTGTTAACAATCAATAACATCTATTCGTGCATTAAAAAAAAGCATGACCTCAACTTATAAAGTGCAGGTTAGAAGAACACCTTCACAGTATATTTTACTGTGTGTACATACATAATATTAAAACATTTTAATATCAAGTTAACTGGCACTTGCTATTTTTTTAACAATTCACATGCCATATCCAAATAGTGGGAATGAGCTGGACAGTATAAACAATCAAGAACTTCTGTATTCATGTATTAAACAAAATATGACCTCAGCTTGTAAATAGTAGGTTAGTAAAACACCTTAAAACGATAGTTCACTTCAAAATGAAAATTCTGTCATCATTTACTCACCCTCAAGTTGTTTTAAACCTGTATGAATTTCTTTCTTCTGCTGAACACAAGGAAGATATTTTGAAGAATGTTCTTCCATAGTCTTTTATTTTTTTCTAATATGGAACTCAATGGGTCCAGTTAACTGTTCGGTTACTGACATTCTTCAGACATCTTCCTTGTGTCCTGTAGAGGAAAGAAATTCATACAGGTTTAAAACAACTTGAGGGTGAGTAAATGATGACAGAATTTTCATTTTGAAGTGAACTATCCTTTTAACAGTACAGTGTGAACATAATATTGAAACATTATAACACTAACATTACAGGTCACAAGCATGACCATCTGACCTCAACTTGGCATAATACCTTCACAGCGTGTGTGAATATTTTGAAACGTCTTTAGTCAAACATCTCACTGATCTCACCTACTGACCAGTTTTTAAAGTGCAGCTTCACAGCAGGTCTATTTTGTGTGTAAAATATAATTACTTTTTCACACCAGGAAGTATGACCTGTGTACAGTATAAAACATGACAAGGATAAACCATTACAACAACCTGAATGTCCAATTATGTCCAAATAACATTGGACATAACACCCATTATGTCCAATGTATAATGATGTTGAACAGACAAAGAAAACAGCTGTTCACAAGTGCAGTGACAGTCATGTCTGAGTGCCTAGGCAAGGAGTTTGTTTTTCAGGGTCATGAACTTGGGGCTTGGTTTTGGGCGCAGTGTGTCAAGTCCCACGAAAAGTCTTTGAAACACCTCAAATGTTTTGGAAAGCTTGGATGGATACTCAAGATTAAGTGCATATGTCAACCCAAGCAGGAAGCAGCATGCTTTGGCCAGGTTTCCAAGATTGGTAAGGACTGGTATTCCCTCAATGATGATTCCTACTGCATCTGGCTCACGGCAGACATAGATGCTCATGTTCTTAATTTTCAGGTCCTCATGAACAGTGGTCTCTGCGGCCCCCTTTTGAGATACAAGATAAAGTATTTAAGACAAACAATCTCATTTATTAAGAAAAATAAATAAATGCATAAATAATCCACTACCTGCCAAATGCTGGTTCATTCAGTTCACATTAAAGGGAAACGCTTGCTAAAATTTAACCTAGGCTATTTTTGTTAATCTACCAGAGTCATTCTTTCTTGTAAAAGCATAATTAGAATGGAAATGCCACTCTCAAGATAGACTTTTTTCATATGAAGTCGAAATGCCTTTTGAATGCTAGGGGCACTACAATGATGGCATAAAAATCACTATTTTTAAAACACTAAGAAGGCTCAACACAACATGAAACTGTACTTGAAGTGTCACCAGGGGCTCTACACATGGACTCGAGCATTGACAACATTGTGTACCGTATTTTCCGCACTATAAGACGCACCTTCAATGAATGACCTATTTTAGAACATTTTTCATATATAGGGCGCACCGGATTATAAGGCGCATAAGATACTGCAGTCAAACGTTTGACTGGGTTTGCGTTATGCATCCACTAGATGTGCCAAAGGGAATGTAGCGAATGCGCGGCACCGGAGGTGAGGCGTTTTAGTAAGCGTGAGCGCGCTGGGGCGGGCACGTAACTTGCATTCGCAGCCTGACTCATGAGTATTCATGTGCGGCGGCTCGCTGACAGCAACAGCAGGCTGTTTGAATGAGACGACCCGGTTACTGTGAACAGGGAGCGCTTTATGAACATTCTGTGACGCGCGAGCAGCGCGGGGGACAGTGTGTCTGTTTGTGTGTCTGTTAGTAAGAGTGAGCGGTCGTGAGCGGGCACGTGACTTACACACATAACATGATTTATACGAGGTTGAACTGGCCGTGTGACAGAGCGGGCATAAGATGGACACGAGCGCGAGTTCACGGGCGAATTTAATAACGCAGAGCGTTATTAACCAATTGATTCATATGTAAGGCGCTCCGGATTAGAAAATTAAAGGCTTTTAAGTGCGCCTTATAGAAAGGTTTTGTACGACTCACTTTATCAGTGGCGGCTGCTGTTTCGTGTGCCTAGGTGACATAGGGCCAGTCATTTGTTTGTGTCTACTAGAGTGCCAACCTGTGAGGAACTCTTAAGACAACTGATGTTTAGTTTTATGTGTCGCCTGGACAAGTCAGTGATTCATATTATTTAAGCGCTAGTTAATCCTCTGAAAAGCTGTTATAGACACACTTCTAGGTTAAGACAACATTGGTGCAATACCCTGTAGATCATACATACATACATACATGTTTGTGTTTCTGGTAGCTGGAATTTTGTCAATCTCCAAATGCAATGCAACATGAGGAGAGTAAAGATGGAAAGCTCCTAAAGTTTGTTTCCATATAAATTGCCATGAGCTAAGTTATCTTTTTATTGGAATTACAAGTTCATGACATTTCCTCATATGTAGTTCATTACATTCGGAGATCGAATACTTTTGACTGTCAAAATTCTAGCCACCGTAAACACTAACTGATAATGTGAGTCGCACAAAACATTTCTTTTTAGTAAACTGTGTGTACACAAACAATGTTGTCAATGCTCAAGTTCATGTGTAGAGCCGCTTTAGTGTTTTAAAACTAGCGATTTTGATGCAATCATTGTAGTGCCCCTAGCACACCCATTCAAAAGGCATTTTGACCTGAAAACGAAATACGGTCAATCTTAAAAGTGGTATTTCCATTCTAATTATGCTTTTACAAGAAAGTATGACTCTGGTAGATTAGCAAAAATAGCCTAGGTTGCAATTTGGCAAGAGTTATCCTTTAACAGTCCGCACAATTTAAACATGTTCACCAGACTGACCCAAACCTGCTTTGAGACAATACTTACACAGTAATCTGAGATAAGCTCCTGTCCACTCTCTCCCATATACTCAAAGAGGCATCTCAGAGTGACATCTCTCTTCTTCACTGTAGTGGCACTTGGGTCCTAGTTAATAGAACAATAATGAATAAATTATTTTTGTTGGTAAATTCACTCCAACCCTGTAATTACTGTAGGTCTGTATTATTTTTTCTTTTTATTCATTATAATTATTAATAGTAATAACACGAGACAATTTAGAAAAAAACTGGCTAATTAACAAAAAACAACAAACAAAAACCACCCAGATAAGCAAGATGCTGAAAAACTGAAAAACAAAACCACTCAATTGATTAATATCGTACCTTAACTTTGTAACCAATTTTTCCCTACCTGTATCAGATCCATCAACAACTTTTTGATGCGTTGACCAGTTGCTCCTCCCTTGGCACTAAAGAGTTCTAGGAGCTTTGGGGTGTATTTGTCCAGCTGTGACATAAACGTCGCTTCCAGGGAAACTGCAGTACATCTTCGGAACTCCTCGTTTACCTGTAAGACAGCAAATGTTTGACTTATTTAAGGGGTTTAAAGATTAATCTACTATCTCATGTCCAAGTCACAATTTCTAAAAAGTTCTCAGAAGTGAGTAGTGTCAGCAAAAACTGAATGATAAGTCACTTACCTGGAATGGTTCGAAGAGGGCAGGCCATCTTTCCTTGAATTCTGCCACACCAGGAGACTTGGTAATAACTTCCTGTCTTCTCCAGCTGTATGTTCTGGCCATCATATCATTTGTGCTCCTGACAGAGTCCTTTGTCTGATGGGCAGCAATTAGGTCAAGTCTCAGATTCTCAAGGGTGTCATCTGTTTCACCATGTGGTGTGAGGGCAAGTAATTCACCTCTGCCCTCTTGGTTTCTTGACATTTTTAGCGGCTTTTCGCTCATCACTTGACTTGTTTCTCAGTGAGTTTATCAGGAGTTCAGTGCTTCCAAGTGCTTTCCGTTTTGTCCGGTAGTTTCCACACTTATACTTTAGGCTTACCTGCCACCCATAAATTCCATTAAAAGATCTGGGCTCCTTTAAGCAGGGATGCTTTGCAACTAGTGCCTCTGCCACTGCACATCTCTGGGCATCATTGGGGTAAGCTGTGTAGAAAAACATGGCCTCTGCCAGGCGCTCCAGGATGTCTGATTTGATACTTGGTGATCATAGGGGTGCCATCTCTTAAATAAATCTCGTTTCCTTGTCTTAAGGCCAGTTCAGTGTTGTGTGAGAAGGTTGGAATTGGAAACACAGCAGGCCATGGGCTCTGCCTTTCAGAGGGGGATGGACTCGGAATGACGGTATCCACTGAGTTCCCACTGAGACTCGTACACTCACAGAGAGAGCTGACATCAGAGGCATCTGGGGTGCTTTCCTGGGGAACAACGGTCAGCGTCAACTCCAGCGGTGTATACACAACTTTAAGTGTGCACTTATCTTTCAGCTCATTGGTAGATGTTAGGGTGAAGAAGTCATCAAATTCCTCATCTTTGTATTGAAGACTTATATCTGTGGGGATGGAAAAATGTTCTTTGACAGCTGCAACCAACTCATTCACAGTTGAGGGCATGCCACTGCTGAGAGTGAGTTTCTTGATTTCATGATCGATGAGGACCCGGAATCTCACAGTTTGCTCCATTTCTAAGAAGAGTTATGTTGGAGACAGATGTGGCGCTTCAATATCACCATTTGCTTTCCTGCACAATATAGGCAGACAGAGGATATACAGTGGGTACGGAAAGTATCAGACCCCTTTAAATTTTCACTCTTTGTTTCATTGCAGCCATTTTCCAAAATCAAAAAAGTTCATTTTATTTCTCAGTAATGTACATCAGCACCCATCTTGACAGAAAAAACAGAAATGTAGAAATTCTTGCAAATTTATTAAAAAGAAAACTGAAATATCACATGGTCATAAGTATTCAGACCCTTTGCTCAGTATTTAGTAGAAGCACCCTTTTGATCTAATACAGCCATGAGTCGTTTTGGGAAAGATGCAACAAGTTTTCACATCTGGATTTGGGTATCCTCTGCCATTCCTCCTTGCAGATCCTCTCCAGTTCTGTCAGGTTGGATGGTAAACGTTGGTCGACAGCCATTTTCAGGTCTTCCAGAGATGCTCAATTGGGTTTAAGTCAGGGCTCTGGCTGGGCCATTCAAGAACAGCCACGGAGTTGTTGTGAAGCCACTCCTTCGTATTTTAGCGGTGTGCTTAGGGTCATTGTCTCGTTGGAAGGTAAACCTTCGGCCCAGTCTGAGGTCCAGAGCACTCTGGAAAAGGTTTTCGTCCAGGATATCCCTGTACTTGGCCGCATTCATCTTTCCCTCGATTGCAACCGGTCGTCCTGTCCTGCAGCTGAAAAACACCCCACAGCATGATGCTGCCACCACATGCTTCACTGTTGAGACTGTATTGGACAGGTGATGAGCAGTGCTGGTTTTCTCCACACATACCGCTTAGAATTAAGGCCAAAAAGTTCTATCTTGGTCTCATCAGACCAGAGGATCTTATTTATCACCATCTTGGAGTCCTTCAGGTGTTTTTTAGCAAACTCCATGCGGGCTTTCGTGTGTCTTGCACTGAGGAGAGGCTTCCGTCGGGCCACTCTGCCATAAAGCCCCGACTGGTGGATTGCTGCAGTGATGGTTGACTTACTACAACTTTCTCCCATCTCCCGACTGCATCTCTGGAGCTCAGCCACAGTGACCTTTGGGTTCTTCTTTACCTCTCTCACCAAGGCTTCTTCCCCGATAGCTCAGTTTGGCCGGACGGCCAGCTCTAGGAAGGGTTCTGGTCGTCCCAAACGTCTTCCATTTGAGGATTATGGAGGCCACTGTGCTCTTAGGACTTAAGTGCAGCAGAAATTTTTTTGTAACCTTGGCCAGATCTGTGCCTTGCCACAATTCTGTCTCTGAGCTCTTCAGGCAGTTCCTTTGACCTCATGATTCTCATTTGCTCTGACATGCACTGTGAGCTGTAAGGTCTTATATAGACAGGTGTGTGGCTTTCCTAATCAAGCCAATCAGTATAATCAAACACAGCTGGACTCAAATGAAGGTGTTGAACCATCTCAAGGATGATCAGAAGAAATAGACAGCACCTGAGTTAATATGAGTGTCACGGCAAAGGGTCTGAATACTTATGACCATGTGATATTTCAGTTTTTCTTTTTTAATAAATTTGCAAAAATTTCTACATTTCTGTTTTTTTCTGTCAAGATGGGGTGCTGAGTGTACATTACTGAGAAATAAAATGAACTTTTTTGATTTTTGGAAAATGGCTGCAATGAAACAAAGAGTGAAAAATTTAAAGGGGTCTGAATACTTTCCGTACCCACTGTATGGTAAAATCCGTCATTTCTTAAAATGCAGATTTTTCTTGTTTCACCTCATACAAAGGTTGATGTGAGGAGACTGTTCCAGGTCAGTGGGGTGGACTGAAGTCCATGAATGCTTGCTGACTTCATCCATTGAGAAAGAGCACACTGTTGGACAGAAGTGGTTGTACCTGATCAGCAGTTAGGATCATGTACACTGTGGAATTCCAGTGGTGCTATTAATGGGTATCATGTGTGCCATGCACTGTCCAAATCATAATGCTCTGTCTACAGATTGGACCACCAGCTTGCTACAACACAGATTTGTCAGGAAAGGCAAAATATTTTCAGTCTTTGGTAATCTAGTTGATTTTTTTTATTTAATAAAAAAAAAAAGTGAGACACTTCCCTGTCATCCAAATTTCTCAAGAGTTACAGTCATATCAACAATAATACAATTTGTATGTAATAAATATATATATATATATAAAATAACTTTTCCTAGCGCATATTGCACAGTAGTAGGTAAGACTTACAATAAATCAGAAAACTGAAGAAGCATAAATTTTATATATTTTAAATATATAAATATATATGTATATATGGAATTTCAAAGAAAAGATTATTTTCAAAACTTGTTGAAAGGCCAGCAATATAATCACGGCCAATAAGTTCACAGTGAGCTACAAAATCCTCAATGCTCGAAAGCCATTTTAAACTTGCACTGCTAACCATAGTGAGGATGCTAACAACTGCAAGTAATGATGGACAAAACTACCAAATAAAACCAAAGTTGTAAAAAATTAATAAAATTGACCTGTCAATTACAGAAAGAACTAGTTATTATGGACACAGTTTAAAGCAGTAAGAAAAAACTTAAGTAAAAGAGCAGTAAGCTGCAAACATAGTAAAGCAAAGTTTATGCAAGACTCACCCCATTACCTTAAAAAAAAACTTAGTAAGGTACTTATTGACTTAAAGGGACAATATGTAGTTTTCAGCGGCCACAGCAGTGCGGTTTTGATATTGCAACCTGGTGTGTGCTCGTATTCGTGGTCGAACTCATTAGTGAGCATATTCAGACACACAGAAACCAAAATAACAGAGAGACAGCTTCACACAACATGCTGGAAACTCATTTAAACTCCCACTGCAACGTTACAGTAATATTGTTTTATCAGCTTGAGGTGAACTAATCTATGCTAGTTGCCGCCACACTGACTGTATTTAGCCAACTTGATACATCAGCGTTAGCTCCCCTTCATTAACTATTTTGAATCTTTCACCAGAAGCTCAGCAATATCAGGACAGCTAAATGTTTTGGATGATAACCAAAGGTTAGTGAGGGGACTGAGTATATGAGTGAGATTTGCCACAGTTTTTGAAAGTAACATTACTGTAATGAATCGGTTATAGTGTGTTCAATACAACGATATTAATCCTCGCAACGCTTCAGCTTCCTTGCTTTCTTTTCTCCAAGCATTGTCCAGTTTTGTCCGGTTTTTATATAAATATCAAGTCCAACTGAGCTCTGGGTGGCAAACGATGATAAATCAACACTGTAATCCCAAAAACTAAAGTAAAAAACTAATTTAATAAAAGCAGTTAACTCTGAGCTCCTCCCGCGGGTAAATGGCGTAGCTGTCAGGGCAGAATCCAGACCGACTACAGGGGTTTATTTGTCCAAAAGCTGCAGCGCTGCTCCCAAGCTCCGGGCTGTGTACCACCAGGATAGTAATATGGGTCAGCGTTTCTCGAGATCACGAGAAATTATCCCGTTATCACGAGAAAATGGAGGGCTTAGGGCTTCCGTAATATTCTGCTGCAACTGTACTGCGCTGCAACTTCTGGGAACTATTAAGAGGCTCCATGATCTGCCATTGCTGTGTAAAAAAACCCCCCAAAAACGGTCCACTGGAGCAAACCTAGACTGTATTAAACGGATCAAAGCGACAGGGGTAAAGGACAAATCAATTTGCACGTTATAAGGCTACAAAGCAGTGTGCAACTGTAGCTTTTCTGCAGACTTTCATGACTGGAGTCGAGTTAACGTTGCATGGAAACAATGGCTCCTCTAAGTCCATGTAAATTTAAAGCTAGGTAGGCAATTTATTTCAGAAGCAACTTCTCTTCATATCCAGACAGCGATCAATAAATCAATAGCTGTGAAACAAAATAAAAAAATCTCACAGGACTGTAATAATAACCAACAAACAGATACAGGCCTCTGAGCAAGGGCGTCACTTCAAAGTGGGGACAAAGGGGTGTGAAGAACACTTAGCTCACAAGACATCACGAATGGTGGCCCGATGGCCCGGGGCCAGTAAAAAGTAACGTCGGAACAGTTGAACTAGAAACTCACAGAAACGGAAAAATTAGTTTCTGCGAAATATTAGTATTTTTTTTAAATTTGAAACTCAACATCCTGCAGTGTTTTGCAGCTCTTGGCGCTCACCTTTGTCCAATCCAGATTTGTAGTTACATGACCATGGTTGTAAAAAGTTATTTCTCTAACATTAATCTCAGTCAAGCAGCAACCTCTGGGTCTGAAAGTGAAACCATGCAGATGTAACTAAAAACTGCATTCTCTCTAACGTCTGCTTGTTGCAAAAGAAGTCCGGTTCCACTAGAAATAATGGTAAAATGTTGCTACTTCTCTCAGCTGAATTATTACCTCAGTAAACACTTTCCTAATGACTCTATGATGATCTCAGTTGCTAGTTTAAAGTCTTCAACACAGCATGACGTTAATTTAGTAAATTATGGTCCAAGGGGGAAATAGACCAGAAAGCAGCATATGCTTTGAGCAGGACTACCTTGTGATTGACGGATCGCTACCATGGCGATGGATTGAGGGGTATGTTTTGTTTAAAAGTAAATAGTTTTGTTATTACCTTTTTATTTTTTATATTAACTGTGATTACATTTTAGTTTAGTTTTTTTACATCCAGAATGTAACCGTTACATGTTACGGTACATGTAGCCTACATAACTTATAAGTCTTTGGTTTGTTGTAACACTGATAAAAACTTTTGGAGGGAGGGCAACTAAGTTTCAAACCACAGGCCGGCAGCTCTGCCCATCTGTTGCTCTGTCTCTCTCCTCTTCTACTACACACACACACACACACATGCACACTGACGCCTCTTACCTTAATGGTTAGGGTTACAATTTTGCATTTATTCACACATTTTAAAAGATTTATTAAAAGCTTCTTTCTTTTCACATGTTTATTTACAGCATTATATGTTGATATTTATCATAATAGGCTGTATATTAACCTACTGACAGAAAACTGGTAGTTCTGTGTAAAATCAGACATTGAGCACCCCTATATAGCCAAAATGGTATGATCATCGTTTCATAATGGCGCTGCGAAGATTCGACTGTTGAATCAGCCTCCTCTATCGAATGTTCGACTTTTCGGGTCACCTCTAATATGTACTGCGATAAGTAAAGCTTTTGCAAAAATGAACGTATGGTTTTTTTCTCCTTATATACAGTAAAGTCCATTAAACCATTTCATCTAAGTTATAATGATGCATACATATGTTTGCACCAGTTACAAACCACAAGGCTTCATCATAGGCTACATCCAGTTTATTCAAAAGAGAGGAAGATCGATGCAAATAAATGACATCACCATTGTCTAACACTAATAAAAAGGTACTTTGGGCTGACATTTTGAAAAAGGAAAACACTTAAATAAAAAATAAAAAGTAGCTCATAAATGTAGTGGATTTAATCCTACACCAAGATTATTTATATAAATAGAAAAAAAAATTGGTATAAAGGTAGATCCTTCAGGGACAACCGACTTTACTGTTAAGAGGAGCAGAGTTATAACTGTCTCCACGTCAAATTGTTCAAAAACCAATTCAGCACAGCACACTAATACCTGTATGTTTTATTTTTTTGCAGGAGAAGAACCATGATCCACTGAATCAAATGCTTTTGATTACTCAATAAACAGGGCAACACATACTTTTTTTAATCACCCAGAGCAGTAATAATATTATTTGTGACTGATACAGCTGCACTTATAGTACTATACCCTTGTTTAAAGACTGACTTAAAATATATTACTTCCAAAATGTACTAGGATCATTAAGGTTCTCATTTATTAAGTATAGACAGTACTCACTTTTTGTATTTAGTGCATTTGATTAAGTGACGGGGTATTTTTGAAAATGTATGAAATAAAAAAAACCTTTCTCATAATTGTCTATCTCTGTGGGTATTTTGATGTAGAGCCAGATTGAAACATTTAAAACATTTTCTGTTGATAAAATAGGGTTTATTTTATTTTTATAGTTTGACTATATACTTTATGTTTGAGATACAGTATATACATATATAATTTAAAACTTAATTGTTGATGGAAAACTTGCATTCACTATGTTTAGATATGTGTCCTACTGATTCTAGTCAAAAAAAAGAAAAGTAAGAATATTTAATACCAGTGTTAGTGATAGTTAGTGTTAGGGAATTTTGCTGGTGGAATTAACATTAGTTTACATGTGTATTACATAATGTGCTTTCTTTCCTATAATATTCATGAAGCTGCTCTTAACTGTATAAATATAATTAAACACTTGGTGATTATCGTGATAATTTTATTAATTGTCACCAAAATAAGGGCACTGAAAACATTTGTAACTGTCCATATTTTCCACGTTTTCCCTTACACAAACCAGGGTTTGCATTCTTTGTTGATCATTTGACCATACATACATAAATGTTCTGATATTATACTATCAACTAGTGCAACAGAGTACGATAATATCAATGCAAAATATAACAGTAGGACAAGTATAGCAGTAGAGAAGACACTAACTGAATTAGCACATTTGAATAGGTTATGTAATGAAATAATTTGTTAGATTGTGGGATTTCATCTTAAATTATGCTAACAGCGTTTCATGCTCCAAGCACCTAGTTAAAATCTTTCTATCATTATTTTACCATTTGATCAGGATTAAAGGTCCTTTCGCAACCCTCATTTTAAAAATTGTGTATAATTGTTAAATGTGTGTTAATTAATTTGTCACGTGAAACAGTACAAAATGGAGTCTTCAAGCAGTGAGGATGATTTTGTTTTCCTCTGTCTACTGCCAAATTCTCTGAAATGCCTGTGGAGATCACTTATGTAGAGAAATGAACATTCAATTCATGGGCAATAGCTCTGGTGGACATTCCTGCAGTCAGCATGCCAATTGCACGCTCCCTCAAAACTTGCGACATGCACATTTTCCAGTGGCCTTTTATTGTGGCCTGCCTAAGGCAATACCCTGGCTGTCTGATCAGCATCTTGATATGCCACAGATGAAGTGGATAGATTATCTCGGCAAAGGAGAAGTGCTCACTAAGAGATTTTGACAGATTTGTGAACAATATTTGAGAGAAAGAGGCCTTTGTGTAAATAGAGAAAGTCTTAGATCTTTGAGTTCAGCTCATGATGAATGGGGGCAAAAACAAAAGTGTTGCGTTTATAATTTTGTTATATACACACACACACACATATATATATATATATATATATATATATATATCTCCATCCCTCTCTCACCCTCAGCTCCTGGAGTTTGAGGGTTCTGCGCAGTATCTTAGCTGTTCCTAGGACTGCACTCTTCTGGACAGAGACCTCTGATGTTTTACCTGGAATTGCTGTAGCCACTCTCCCAGTTTGGGGGTCCCAGCCCCCAGTGCTCCAATTACCACTGGCACCACTGTTGCTTTCACTTTCCACATCTTTTCAGCCCTTGGTATTTTTCGAGATCTTGCGTTCCTTCTTCTTGATGTTGTTGTCGCTTGGGATTGCCACATCTATCACTGCTGCTTTCTTTTGCAGTTTGTCGATCAGCACAATGTCCAGTTGGTTAGCCACCACCAGTTTGTCGGTCTGGATCTTGAAGTCCCACAGGATCTAGGCTTGTTCATTCTCAACTACCTTAGTAGGTGTGTCCCATTTTGACCTTAGACCTTCCAGCCCATACTTCTGGCAGATGTTCCAGCTACCTCGTTATAGCGTTCCATGTACGGCCTGCATCTTACACCCTGCTGTTATGTGCTGTCTCAGGGGCATCCTTGCACAGTCTGCACCTGGGGTCCTGGCTGGTGTGGAAGACCCCAGCCTCTCTATCTTGTACCTGAGTGCCTGTTCTTGTGCCGCCATGATTAGTGCTTCTGTGTTGTTCTTTAGTCCAACCTTTTCTAGCCACTGGTAGGATTTCTTCCCCCTCCTTGTCCTTATCCTTGGGTTTCCCCAGGTGAAAAAGAAGTGCTCTTAAAGGCACTGAAAATATACTTGAAATTCACATAGCATGCTATATACATTCGTACTTCTAACATGATATACAAGTATATTAAAGATATATTCTCCTGAGCTTTAACATACTTCTCAAAAGTATACTTTGAATAAATTGGTAATAAATATATACTTAATTAAACTTTTAATAAATATGCTTAAATAAAAGTATATTTTTACAACATTTTAGTCTATTTATTAAAAATATATTAATTTAACTCTTAGTAAATACTATTTAGGTGTACTTTGTGGAAGTACATTGTTAAACAATTACACTTTTAGTGGGTTAAAATATATTTATGCCAAACATGCTTCATTGTGTAGGCTACTGCAAAATATTGTAATTATTTATGTAATTGCCACATGTTTCAGCCTGATTTCCAGAAGTATGATTTTTAAAACATATTTTATTTAACATTAAAATATATTTTCAAAAGCATATTACTTTTTTTCATTTCTTTCTTTTTCTTTTTTTCAGGTAAATAGCTAGTTGAGATCAGAGACCTCTTTCATAAGGGTAACCTAGCCTAGAAGGAAGCAGCACTTGTTGTTAACTTAACAAACAACCACATATAGAAATAAGCATACTTTAAATCATAATGCAGTTATACTTGTATCTGTTTGTAAACAGTAAACACATGTGTACACAGGGGAAAGTGTGTCCTCCCGCCCAGCCTGCTAGCGCAGTGCATTCAGTTGGACCAATCAGAATCAAGGTTTTCAAATCGACGACCCATCACACAACGTAAAAGTTCGCTTCACGAAAGTTAACGTGTGAACGTGGCGTTGAGAGAGGGAAGCTATTTCTGGCAAGAAATCCTTTTGTTTCTTAGGTTTCCTTTGTTTACTTTACCGACTCAGACTTGGAAGGTGGACACCACAGACATAATAAGAAAAGAACACAGAAGAGAAGAATATCCAGTCAGCTCCCTGCAGAAATTAAATGTGAAAAGAGCTAAAGAGGTGTGCCTGGCAAGTACAAGCAGGAGAGGACAGACACAGATACTGCCAGCAAAAATCATCTTTCTTGGTAAGTTTATTATTGTTAGCAAGACAACACAATTGTGTAAGTTAACTAAAGTTGAGCTCACTCTGGGTTTGGAAATATTTCACTTGGTGGATAGTTCTGGTGTGCATAAGCTAATGCTAGCACATGAATTAATATATTTGTTAACGTTAGCTAACGTTAGTTAGCATTTGAATAGCTTCATAATCGAGACAGCAACTTTCTTCTGCCTTAAACAGTGTTGGGAGTAACGCGTTACAAAAGAAACGCAGTTAATGTTACAGTAATGTATTGCTTTTTGCTGTACGGCAGTTTTTAATGTTACTAAAATTTCGGGAACAATCAAAAATCTCAGTAACCTGTTGCTGGAATTTTATGCATGAGATTATAACAAGGCAGGCCTGTGCATGTGTGTGTAAAGAATAAGTTCACATTTTTATAGTCTACCTTAATACTCACATGTCCGTGTTTACAGTAAGTTACTGGTCACTGTAATCATTATTCCTGCCCATATAGTCTGTAAAGACAACACCACAGTCATTTTTGTATAAATTCATTCTAAAGTTTACTGAAGCTACTATGAATCATCAGCTAAGCATCTGTGTTAGACTATTCAAAAGTGGATATCTTCTAAAGGTACACTGTTTTTTAGAGATTTCTTACTGCAACCATGGAGGGGTAATCATTACAGTGACCAATAACTCAGTTATAACAGCAGTGTTAAAGGGTACACGGGTATGTGAGAATTGTTTTTGACGCGCTTGAAATAATGTTTTTATGTACTGCAATGCCTGACCACACGATATAATAGCTTGTGATGTTATGTAAAATACTGCTCAACTTTATGTCCATTTGTATGGTCATAGATCCTGTATTCAGCTTTTAAAAGTTGTACCTACCCTTTGCCAACTTTAACCAACTTAATGCTAAACCCAGAGTTGGAATTTCCTGCCTTAGCTCAAATAAAAAAAATTAAATAAAGAATAATAATAAAGATTTGCTATAAGAATAGAATTAGTGTTTATAATGAGATGCAAATGAAGAACTAAATTAGGTGGAAGTACTGGCCTAACTGAATATTATCTCATTTGCAACTGCATTTCTTTTGTTTTAGAGCTTCCTGGGATCGTTGCCTCACTCAGATGGCTCCAGGACCAGCTGGACCCTCACAAGCTCAATGTGCTCATAGGTGTGTCTGGCTCCTGCACACCATCACTGTTCTTGCTCTCAATACATGTCAACAGGGTCAGACTAAATAAACAAATATTATTGTGAAAAAATAATTTTATTTAAAATATTGTTATACATTAAGTAATTGGCTACTTTTGTACTTCACAAATTGACTGCTGTGTTAATGTGAAATGACATGTAGACAGAACAGTTGTTAAGCAAGTCTGTATGTTTGTTATTTGTTGTAACATTTTATCATATACAGCTCCTTGGCTGAATGTACCGTATTGTTTATGTAATGTTTTTGATTATGTTGTAATGGAAGAACTGTGCATTTACTGGGACAGGTCCCTTGTGGAAAACCATTTCACCTCAGTGTTTCCCACACATAGGCTTTACTGGGGCGGAGCTGCCGGAGCTGCCCAGGCAAACTTGGAGACCCATTTTAATTGCAGTGCTGCACAGCACATATTCACATCCCTCACTCGGTCGCTCCCTCTCTCTCTCCTGCATGTACACAACCCATCTGTGAATTGAATGGTTGGTATCATGAACACCCCTGCACACTTTAAAAAAGTTATTAGCGAGCATGTAAGGAGCCTAGCCAATAAGGATAGCTATGTTAACTTTAGAATGGGCCTACAGCTGTCGAAGATAGCACGCTATTCATAACTGGTAGTCTATAGGTGCATTCGAGATGACTGCGGCTGACTTTAGCTTATTTGATTGGCTAGTCTAATGTGAGATGCAGGCGACTGCAGGGGAGGGGTATGAAAACAGTGCCGTCAGACTCGGCGCCTGCCACTGCCTTGCTCCCGCGAGGTAATGTTATGTCATAGTGATGTGACATCATGGTGATGTTTTGCAGCACCTGGTGTTGTGACGAATTCTGCCTGCCTGCGGAGAATTACATGCACCTCGCGTGTGGTAACGCCCTTTTATGCTGAGAAAAGAGGTGGACGCATATCTCGGCAGGTAAATTAGCCAACATCATCTGTCCTGCCAAATTCTGCATCCACCTGTATAGGACCTTTTTAGACACTTTGCTGTGTGTCATTGATCAATTGCGGTTATCACCACATATTTATTGCTAAATCTCAAGGAATGCTGCTTCTACTAACTGTAGCTAATAAAATATCAACAGCCCTAAACTACTCTAAACGTTAATGAAATATTTCGAATCATTTACCCCACAAAGAAAATTATAGCGTTTAAAAGCAGTATTTGGAAGTGCATGCAATTCTCGGCAGGCAAGCGAAATTCAGCATATCACCTGCTAAAGTCTCCCCCTCCCCCGCCACATTTACACTGTCATTCTGTGGGAAACACTGCACCTGAACCTAAACAGTTAGCATCAGAACAGTTAGACATGATGTCATATTGTGTTTCAGCAACTTTAAACAAAATAAAAAATCTGACAATGGTTATTAATTAATTAGAGGTAATATTGCTTTGATATAGACAAAATATTTCCTTTTCCCTTCCACAGATGCTGTGTGATAAAGCAGTTTCCAAATCCTATAGTGTCTGCAGTCACAGAAAATGCAACAAGTCCTACTCAAAGATACCGACCCTCCACTCCAAGGATAAGGATTGTGACATTTTTCAGTTTCAGTTTGGTTCCACCATTTGTACTGTAAGCTTGTGACGGAGTACCTTCACTACAGTTGAGTAAGCGCTCGGACTGCCATACCAACGAGCCTGGCTCTTTGGCCTTGCTGTCAAAGTTGCATGTTTGGTTCCCTGTAGACCTGTGTTTGAATCTGGGTAGGGTGACTGCTCTCACCTTTGGCCGCATATGGTGTTAGAAGTGGGATGGCTTGCCGTGAGGTCATCTGAGCCGTGCCCAGAGTCCGAACCGTATGAGGGACCACCATGGGTAACATTAATGATGGGATGTGTATAGTGTACTTTTCAGTAATACTGATCGTATGTCATCATTTTACTGATTTTATTTTTATTTGAAGGTATTTTGGTCAAGATGTGATACATGCTGTTGTACCTTTTAATGCACAGGAATTTTTGTAATGTACACAAAATTAAAGTTTTTTAGTTGTCTGTGTGTTGTAAAATACTTTTTTTTACTGGTTTTTATTATTATGCTAAAAGGGCATTTTGCAAGATATTTTTAATGCATTAATAATTAATTATTCTCATACTGAATGGTTTCATAAAGCAGCTTCCCAAGATCTTAATAGTGGCTCTTGGAGTATACTAGTAATAAATTACTAATATGCTGAAATGCTAATAAAAATGTTCAGGGAACACATTTAGAATATATTTAAACTGTTCTTCAAGTATAGCACAAAAGGGTATTTTAAGTTAAATTTAAGAAAGTATATTTAAATTACAGTAAAGGTACTTAAAATAGGTCCATTTTAACACAACAAGTATATTACAATATATTGCAATTATCTTAAAGTTGACTTTAAGTATTTCTAAAATGACACTTAACATACTTTAAGTTGTTCCAAAAAACATTTAATATACACTTAGTATAGTACAATTAAAATAATAATAATTTATTTGTAGGGCACTTTTCAAAAACAAGTTACAAAGTGCTTTAACAAGTGTAAAGACAATAATACAAAAACAATACAAGATAAAAGCAAGAAAACATTGAAAAGACTACAATACACGTTTAAGATAAATATAAAATTAGTTAAATAGAATAAAATAAAAGGGATAAAATAAAGTGAAATAAGATCGGGAAAGGCTCTCCTATAAAAGTATGTTTTAAGCAGGGACTTAAAAGAGTTCACTGACTCAGCTGACCTGATTTCCTCAGGTAGGCTGTTCCAGAGCCTCGGGGCCCTGACAGCAAACGCTCTGTCCACTTTAGTTTTCAGTCGAGACTCTGGAACAGACAACAGACCTCTGCCCGAGGATCTCAAGGTACGTGCTGGTGTGTATGGGACTAAAAGTTCAGAAATATAACAAGGCGAGAGGCCATGATGAGTTTAAAAGTGATCAATAGAATTTTTAAGTCAATTCTAAAACACACTGGGAGCCAATGAAGTTAAAATAGGAGTAATGTGGTCATATTTCTTTGCCAAGCCTGGCAGCTGAGTTCTGGACAGTCTGGAGTCGATCAATAGGTTTTTGTGTTAAACAGGTGAAAAGGCTGTTGCAATAATCCAGGTGTGATGATGAGGGGGTGTAAAATGGTCTCGGTGTTGTAGTGTTTGTGCATTTTATATTGAATAAATTTGAAGCTACTCTAAATTCCTTTCTCCTCCCCAGAGAAGAAGGGGAGGGGTCAAAGTTGCTTTCTCTAAGTGCTATCCCTGACCATAAAACTGGCACCTTTTTAATTCCGAAGCTGATAACACGGGGCCTGACTGTTAAACTGACAAAGGGACACAAGCCAGCCATTAGCATTCCCCCCCCCCCACATGTTTCCGTGGCAACTGACCTTATTCTTTGTTTTATTACCACATCAAAGGGATCCTCCTTGTCTCACCTAGGTGTGACACAATCCAGGACAGCCGAACTTTGAATGGCCAAAGACTGCAGTCTCCAAAGACTCAAAGCATTTAATTAAGTTTAATTAAATCTTTAGTTACCTGATTACGTTTGCCTCTATTTGAGTAGTTATGTTAACTGTTGTTGCTATCCGTTGTTGATATTAGTGCTGAAAAGAAACACTTGTGCAGTGTTTTTATTTTCAGCAAGACACTCCTTCATCTAATGTAATCCAAGCTTTCCTCATGTAACCTGAGCTCCCCCAAGTGGACGAAATAAGTATTACATGCCCTCGTTGGAAATGCCGTTAAATGTATAAATATCCTGACCAATAATGTGACAATTGTTTCCTGTTACCAAATGCCTAGAACAGTACAACCGTTTGACCGTTGAGGTTCGATTGTGGAAAATATTTGATTATAATACGTGCAAATAGTTTTCTTTTAAACATTAAGTTTAGAAAGGCAGTCCCTTGGGAAACCTGAGACGCCCCCTGTGGAACCACGCCCCAGGAAACAAAAGAGCGACACGCGACCTCGCTTCACTCTCTTCTATTCGCTGTTGGCCCTCTTCCACTCTGCTCTGCTCGCTGGACACTTTGGCACGTGTGCGGGGTGCCTCACCGGGCAGCCCCCTCAGAGTCGACCAGCGAAACTGGCCTTTTGTTTCGCTTGAAACTACACACGTGAAGTGCCGAGACATCGATCTGCCTTCAGTTTGTTTTTATTTTCTTTATTTCTTTTGTTTCTTAAAGTTATCAGTCCGCCAGGATCGGCAGCTAGTGGGACCAGCAACAGGCCAAGCAGGCCGCCGGCAAGCAGTAAGACCTAACACATCTTCTGTGATCAGATATTTCCCTTTTTAACTCCTAAAATCACAGCATTAGTTTACTTTCATTAGCTCTTCTATGCCGTATGAGTCAAATGCTTCCCACAATCGAACCTCCAGGCTCATTGTTCAGCAAATGTTTATGTTCCCTGTATCCAACCATCTTTTTATCACATTAGTTAGAGAATAAATTCACTGTAATATAATCAAGAACTGTGTGTGTTGCCTATTTCTACGTCCCTGCCGAGAGAATTGATCCTTTAGATATGAGACTGACTGACTGATTTAAGATAATTGAGCGATTATTAACTAACTGATCACTAGTAATAATTGTATAATTATTAAAACTACCTAGAGGTCCGGAGACTCTAGGATTATAACCACTCCGGTGGTGCCCTTAACGAGGAATCTGGTTTGATTTTATGAATCTTAAAAATTCATAATTGGGTATCAGTTCTCATACATTTATTAAATTGCATAACTAAATTTTAGGTTTGCTAAAGTGTCCTTAAAAGTTAACATAGATCGAATTTTTGCTATATTTCTAAGTTGATAAAAACATGACTGAACAAGTTTTGTGGTGTGCTGCTCGAAATTTAAATTACTATCAAACCAAACACCAAGGTTCTTTGCCACAGGCTTAATGTGATTTACTAGGGAACCAGCAGATGGCAGTATTTGTTTTGCCATCTGCTGGGACCCGATGACCAGGATTTCTGTTTTGTCTGAGTTCAGCTGGAGGAAATTATTTGACATCCATTTTTTAACTTCACAAAGGCAGTCGGTAAATGAACTCAGCATTCCAGGGTCTGAGGATCTGACGGGCAAGTACATTTGTGTGTCATCAGCATAAATATGAAAAGAAATACCATGTTTATAGATAATATGTCCAAGGGGAAGCAGATACAAGGAAAACAAAATGGGTCCTAAGACCGACCCCTGAGGCACACCATATTTAACTGCACAGAACGAAGAGACATAGTTGTTTACAGACATGCAAAACTTCCTATTTGACAGGTAGGATGAAAACTATTCTAGGGCAGTACCAGAGATCCACACCCAGTGCCTCAGTCTGTCTAACATGATGTTGTGATCAATGGTGTCAAAAGCAGCGCTAAGGTCCAGGAGTACCAGGACTGAGCACATACCTTCATCAGCAGACATTAAAAGGTAATTGGTGAAGTTAAGCAGGGCAGTCTCAGTGCTGTGGTACTTCCTGAAACCAGATTGAAACTTTTCAAATATTTTGTTATTTTCCAGTACAGTGAGCAATTCTTTGGACACAATTCTTTCTAGAATCTTTGCAATAAAAGGCAGTTTTGAAATTAGTCTAAAATTATGTGGGATGGAGGGATCTAAACCAGTTTTCTTTAAAAGTGGGTTCACAAAATAATCAGGGACACAACCAGTAGATAGGGAGCTGTTGAAAAGAGAGATCAAATGGGGCCCAACAGAATCTATTACTTTCAGTAAAAACTTTGTAGGTATTACATCAAGTGGGCTGGAGGACACTCTCATTTGTGATACTGTTTTTAAAAGCTTGGACAAGTTGATGGGTTAAATTGGTTAAAACTCTCTTGTTGCTGGTGAGGGACCTCTGAGTAAGAGGCCGCGGGGGTAATAGAGGCTCTGATTGACACCACCTTATTGGTAAAATAAGATAAAAACAATTCACAGTCATCATTACTTCCAGCTGAGTCACAAGGAGGGGTTGGGTTTACCAGCTGATCCACAGTCTTAAACAGAAACCTGGGATTGTGTTTAAGTGTAGTAATGAGTTCAGAAAAATAGTGTGTTCTCGCATCCTTAACCATGTTATTGTAGTTAATTAATAAATCCTTCAGACCGAGGTAATGGACTTGGAGACTGGATTTTTTCCATCTGTGCTCTGCTTTCCTGCATTCCCTTTTTAGGCTGCGAATGCTGTCATTTATCCAGGGTTGCTTACTAGCTTTAGACGTAGGCCTAACCTTTAGAGGAGCAGTAATATTTAGTGATGACAAGCAGATATGATTGAAGTGATCGACCAGACTGTTGGTGTTGGAATCAGACAGGTGTTGGCTTTGGCTCTGAAAGAATGCGCAAAACTTTGAAACACTTTGTTCATTAAAGATGCGAGAACACACGGAGCTTGGTGAGACGGCATGAGTAACAGGCGAATCGCAGCTAAAAAACAATACATCTGTGGTCAGATATGGTCATGTCCACTAATTCCACAGAGGAAATGCTGACACCCAGGGTAAAAACCAAGTCCAGTGTATGACCACGGTTATGGGTTTGCCCTTTGACATGTTGTTTGAAGTTAAAAGAAGTGGCCATATTTAAAAAGTCAGTTGCATTAACATTGGTGGGGTCATCAACATGAATATTAAAATCGCCACAAAGAACAATTCTATCGTAATTTAAAACCAGAGTAGATAAAAATTCATCCAGGCGGTTTTGGGGGGCGATAAATTATAACAAATATGATAGGTTGCAGCCCTCCAACTTTAAGAGTGAGAACTTCAAAGGAGTTAAATTCATCACAGCGTACTTGATGACATTTTAAATATTTCCTATACACGCTCACTAGCCCACCACCACGACCACTGACCCTCGGTTGACTAAAACAATCATATTGAGGCGGACATATTTCAGCTAGCTGGCTATAGTCATTCATCTGCAAACAGGATTCAGTTAAAAACATACTGGGAGCAGACGGCTTTACATGCCAGCAGGTGGAGACAGTTGTTTGTGGCAGTGAGGCAGAGATCTGTTCAGTGAGCGCTGGTGTCCAGGTGTGCTGCATGAATGATTAGTCATTCACGTAAGTCGTGTGTGGACCGCACCACATGCTGTATGTGAGCAGCTATCATTTCTGAGCCCCGTTTGTTTGGGTGAAGTCCGTCTGTCACACGGTGAGCCCTGCAGGCGGACTGGAGCCAGTCGTGGAGGCCAAGGAGTCTACTGAAGCGGCCAGCACCACGACCAACTGTGGGAATGGGACCAGAGATAAAAATGGACTTTCCACACTGCTTTAAAAAGTTAAAAAGACAGTTAAAATCTGATTTTGTCAGCTCAGACTGCTGAAGAGCTGTGTCATTTGTTCCCACATGGACTATCACTCTTGTGATGGAGGACGGGAGCGATGGCATTAGGTCCTGGAGTTTTTTTTAAATGTCAGTCGTGGTGGCACCGGGGAAGCAGTGAGTGGTAGCGTTAAAGAAACGGATGTTTCTGGTTATGTAGTCACCAATTATTAGTGTGGTTGGGGAGAAAAGAGGACGAGGAGATGCTGGTTGTGGGGATCCAGAGCAGGACTGAGCAGAATTTGCTTCAACACTGCGTGCGGACTGAGGATGGAGTGTGTGAGCTGCCGAGTGTTGTGTTGGAGTAGCAATAACAGACCTGAGAGAAGGGCTGCCTCTACTCCGCAGGGTAGAGACGGCACAGCCTCCGTCAGGATCCCACGTCGGGAAGCGGAGGTTTTTGACCGGGATGACGGCCGCCGATCAGGCCCAGTGGCAGACCGGTGGCCCAGTTGATCACCGTTTGCCGCCAGTGCAAGAGATGTAGCCGGTGAAGGAGATGCAACAGTGTCAGCAGGCACTCTGCGGCGAAAGAGATCCGTATCAGGGAGACTCGAAGCCACAGGTACATCTGCTGGATGGACCGGGGTGTCGTTAGACAGGGCTTCATAGCGGTTGGAGAGGCCGATGTGCGGAGGAGAGGCAGCCCCATCCGAGCCACTCTTGCAACCACGGACCACCACTTCAGCCAAGGTTGACTGATGCTTTGGAGTCGAGCAGGAGGAAAGCCTTGGAAGGTAAAGGGTCCCATAACACGGTGTCCTGGATGTTAGCGGTTGCGCTAAGAGAAACAATCTGTTTGGCTTGTACTGAAGCCACATCCATAAAGCCAGTCAGCAGGGAATCTTTCTCTTTGAGTTCCTCTGAAAGTCGTCGGATGTCTTCCATAAGGTCAGCAATCTTTTGTTCGCTTTCTTAAGGAGTGTGCGGTCCTCATGGGGCAGAGTTATCTCGGCTAGCATAGCTGCCAGAGCTTTGTTGTGGTCAGTAGCGTTGATGCCGTTTTTACGGTCATCTAGCTTAAAATCCATGTCGGATGACTAAAATCCTTGACCCACGTAAAACTTAAGTTAAAAACTTAAACTAAATAAAAAGGATATAAAAAATGTAACGAAAAAGTGTGGATTAAAACTGGATAAGAGTCCGGTTTAAGACGGAGCTTCCAACAGGTAGCTACAGACGCCAACGCATGCGCAGAGTGCAGATTAAATCAGCAATTACGTAAATATGATAAGTGCATCCAAAAAAAAGTGCTACTTAAGTATAGTTTTTTCACTTGGGTCTGCTGCCTGAGGTATTCACTTAGCCCTTCATCTTTGGTGGCCATCTCCCTGATGTACTGAATCATTTTTCATCCTGGACAATGGTTTTGACAGTCACTAGACCTTGGCCTCCCTCGCTCCGCTTATTGTACAGTCTCAGGGTGCTGGATTTGGGGTGAAATCCTCCATGGATTGTGAGGAGCTTTCTTTCTTGATGTCAGTGGCCTCTATCTCCTCCTTTGGCTGATTTATTTTACCAGCGGGGTATCAGATGACTGGCAGCACGTATGTGTTGTTGGCTCAGATCTTGTTATTCCCATTCAGCTGACTTTTCGGGATCTGCCTTACTCTGTGTAGGTATTTGGCTGTAGCAGACTTCCTTTCGGAATCCAGGCCTATGCAGAACAGCATGGGGGAGGGGACTTGATGGTGACTTGTGTAATTGGCTTTGAGTTGAGTTGTTGTCCGCTTGCGGATGTTAGAACACTTAGCTAGGAGTTGTTTCTTTGTCAGTGTCTTTGATGGGTTTTGCTTATATATCCCAGTCTCTGCACATAATCCTTTTCACAGAGGTTATTTGTATAGCACTATTGCAACAAATCCATATTTTCACCTTCTACCAGACACGGTTCACCTGGATACCCCTGTCCTGACCGGGAATCAAACCAGCAATCACCTGCACCAAAGTGCAGATTACATCACATTTTCTTCACTGCTTGAACTAAAATCCTACAAAACAAGTGGAATTATTACATGCAAGCAGTCACTAAACGTTTGGTGGTTGCATGCATTCTATTAAAAGTCAATGCAGGCTAGCAATTGAATTAACAAAGCCTGGTTGGGACTACCTCGATTCACTATGAATGGATGAATGGCATTAGCAACAACCTATTGTTTAGCTAACTTGACTTGCTTGTAAGGTTACTCTTAAGTGTCAAAACACCTCTCAAAATTCTTGCTACGGATGCAAAAAAAATTGCACCTGATAAGGGCTTTTTTTAGAACTTTTCGGAAAACAATTTTGGACTCCATGTGCAACGACTTTAATGAAGGGTATATCTTAAAATTCCCCCTGCTGGCCTTAGCCTTAAAGAGGTCATATGTTGATATTTATATTTGGCTTTTTCCCTCTCCTTTATTGAGTTATATACCTTTTTTGTTCATGTAATAGGTGAGTGAGAAAGCCCACCCCACAGAAAACGCTGCTCTGAACGGTCTGAAAACAGCTCGTTTGTAGTCCAGCCGTTTCCTTTAGTTCTCTGTGACGACACAGCAAAATGCGCCTCCTAATGCTCGGAGAGTTTGTTGATAATAATGGTGTTAAAGCTACAATGTCCACGAATGGGGGGAAAAAAAGGCAGTAATCGAGCAAAGTGGGCTTTCAGTAGCTCCCTCCTTATCCGAGTCAAAATTCAAGTCTTAATAGTGTGCATCGAGCAATCATTGCAAATAGCAAATTTGCTATCCTTTTTGGCAACGGAAAACTTTCACACTGCAGACAACTCATCCCTCTTTGATGCTTACAGACGTGATCACTTTTGACATGCACATCCTGTGCCGAGAACACTACGTCAAGCACCATAAAGCAAGCTATTTTTTCCACACTAGATTTTCATTTAATTTATATTATTTGCTCAGGACCATAATCATATGGTATGGAGCACAATAACGAAAACACAAAATGACAAAATTCAAGGAAGGTTAAAGTCAATAACAACAAGTCCAGTTGCTATTGACTTTAAAGGGATAATATGCGATTCTTCAGAGAGTTTGTTGATATTGGAGTCCAACTGCCAAACAAACATTCCCCTCTCTTCACTGATCCTTTTGAAGCTCCGCCCCCCAAATTCATGGACGGACATTGCCATAGTCCTATGCTGCTGAAATATGGCAGAATCCACAGACTGAGAACATGTTAGCCTCAATAAGGCGACATGTGTTTGCAGTACTGTAGGTGTCACAACAAGCCTGTCAATATTTAAATATGTATTGAATCAAAATATTTTTTAAGCCTTGGAGTCTAGTTTATGTCTCGGTAGGATTATTTAGAGTAACTTCAACACTTAGTGAACAAATATGCGAGCACACAACACAGTATCCAAAACACAACAGAGTTGGGAAGCACAGGGGAGGTGGCCAAAGTCAGGGCTAACCTATGGGCTAACCTCCTTCACTCGTTAAGCTTGATTTATACTCCTGAGTCGGGTCTAAGTGCGTAGCCTACCGGGACATAAAAACTACATGAACAGAATCAGCATTAAAATATGATAAAATTGCTGAAAAAGTTTGACAACTTTGCCCCAAAAGAAAGTGTCAGTGGAACCACGCGACTGGCTGAAATATGGTTCCCGCTTGGCTGTTAAAAGCAGATGATTGGCTTTCTAGCAGGAGGGGCAGGATAACCACAATCTTTACAGTTACAGGCTGTCCCCATAGAGTTGTATTGAGAATATGATTGAGTGGCGTGTCTCCTCTAAAATGTCTCTGGTGTCGTTTACACTGGGGACACTGGGGACATGCCCCATCACTTTTTTAAAGCATTTGTTAAAAATATTCTACAAAAAACCTTATAAATAATAAATGCTTTGAGAAAGGTTTATTTGCACAATAAGAAAACCTGCAATGCAATGTAAATATAGAAGAAACAATTAACACGTTGTCCAAAAGAAGTAATTTAAGCTAAAAAAAATAATAAGCTACTGAAGACTGCATTATATTCTATTATATTTTTATATTCTGAATTCTCACCTGCCACCTGAATTTCATGTTTCCCTTTTATATGAATAAAGACATTTCCACCATAAATTGGTGCATTCTGGAGAATGCAGGAAATTAAGTGTTTAATGCTCAAAATCATATGGGGGAGCAACTTCCAGACCCAAATCCTATATTTCATCAATTCTAAATAGTATTAAAATATATTCTTGCCCTGTTCTCATGACCCCAATCTTGTGCATTGTCAGGTCTCGCGGGCTGTGTTTCCTCAGACCCCTAATCTGAGGCCTTAAATGTCCCCACCTATTTTCAACACAAAGTGATGCCCTTAGGGTGTTGTAGTGACAATATTGATGATTACTTCAATTAAGGTCAGTGATTATAACAATAATAATGCTATCATAAAACTGAGACTGTCACCCACTGCTGGTGATCACGTACTGTCAGACAGAGCTGCATAAGCTATTTGACATTGTTTTTGTAGCTAGCATAGTTTCCTAATACAGTCTTAACTTTAACTATACTTTTTGGAAGCGTCTGCATGCTCTATTGTATGTATTACATTGTCATGTGATTGGCTGTGTGGAGGCTGAGGTGTACGTTTTAAAGTGGACTGAGCATAGATTAGTAGGTGGCCACTCTGCAGTAATAAAGCAGTGAACATTGTTGTCACCTTAAGAACTGAAGGCTCAGGTTGGATGCCAGTGATCTCAGAAACAGCCTTCATGTCTGATTGTTGAAAAGTCCCGAGCCCTGCAAAGCTATGTACCTAATCATTCAGCCTAAGTAACTTGTTGACGTGGGACTGTCCTCCAGCTGTCTGGGCAGGCCATCCTCTTGCTCCCTGCTCAGATTTACTCTCCAGGGGGAATAGCTATTACATCTCCTGTTATTATTTGCCATAAAAATGCACTGAATGGCGACCAACTCAGAGGTGCTATAAAAAGCAGCGAAGTGTGAGATGGCGTCTACACGTCATCAATCAGACACAGTGGTGAAACATTGGGCCTCTCCACGGGGTAGTGGAAATTGATTTTTCTGTAAGCCTCAACAATTAGGGTGTGAAAGAGAGAGAGAGGGGGGGGGGGGGGGGGAGGAGAGAAGCTGGGAGGAGTGGGATGAGATGGGATGCTTTCAAAAAATAGAGCTAACGCAAATGTTAGCAAGCATGGTCATAACTGTTGAACTGCCTTTTGCTTGTTTTTTGAAGCTTAAATCATGGTGGACTTCCTCCAGGGGGTTTCTGCAGTCTGTTCCAATCAGCATCTCTCAAAAGCAGGACTTTAGGGCTCAGCTTGAAATGTGATCTAAACATTCAATATCCATGTTTCAAGTCAATGAATAGACCTTTTTCACAGCAGACATTTTTATGTCCTGGCAGAAAAAAGCACAGGTGTAATTAATAATCTTAAAAAAGGCTGCATTCCAGTTATGTAATATTTGTCCTCAGTAAGACCCAGACATGGTAGGGAACTCAAAGATGATCTAACCACTGTTGGATTTCATCTGTGCTCATATTTACTTGCTTGTATTCCTAATGTCTTAATAAGAATTCATCAAGTTATGTGTGTGGTATGTAAGGAATAGAGCATTCCTTTCCGTGTCATCATTGTATTTACCATCTACCAAATGCTTTGAATTTCATTGAGGATTTGTTTTTTTCATTGCATTGTGGGAATTTTTGAGAGTGTAAATTCTCTAAACTCTAAGAATCTGAACACTTAAATAAAATGGCACATTGTAAACACAGAATAGCACTATCAAGTAGTTGATGATATTGGACCCAGCCATTGTTTCTGGGGATTTCCTGACACTAATAAAAGTACAGTATACCACCAGCCAAAACCTTTAAAATCATGTATGAACCTAAAATCACCACATTGCTGGTTTTAGCTCAGATGTCAGGTATGTGAAATGTGAATGCTGCTTTTGTTGGTTTATATCATTGTAACTTGAAAATCTTTGGGTTTTGGACCCGTGAAACCAAATCCCCAATCCATTTACTAACCAAATAATGCACTTAGTTGTAGCAGTAGCATCTTTTTGCTTCCCTCAGTCCTATCACATCATGGCCGGCTGTGGCTTAGGAGGAAGAGCGCCCACTAATCTGAAGATTGGCGGTTCAATCCTCCAGGCTCCATGTTGAAGTGTCCTTGGGGAAGATACTGAACCCCGAAATGCCCCCAATGGCTGTTCCATCGGTGTATGTGTACGTATGTTAGTTTACGGGGTGGTGATGGAGCAGTGGATAAGGTGCATGCCTTTGGTGCCCGGGTTCAACTCCCCACTGTGACACATCCACCAATGCGTCCCTGAGCAAGACACTTAGCCCCTAGTTGCTCCAGAGCGACATATATAGCAATTGTAAGTCGCTTTGGATAAAAGCATCAGCTAAATGAATAAATGTAATGCATCAAGTCACATTTAATAAAAAATCTGATTGTCCACAATTTTCCTCAGAAGACTCAAAGTCTCAAATAGGACAGGACAAATGAGGAAAGGGAGCAAAGAAAGGAAACCTAAAGCCCGCTTACGAGTAGTTCATCCTCGATCCTTGAAAATTGTGATTCACAATCTGAATGGATCTGGATCTGCACACACGCGTGCGCGCACCTAACCCTTACCCCTCCCCTAACCAAAACCTAATTCTAACCTAACCAAGTCTTAACCTTAAACAGCCCTTTGAAGTTGTGAGGATTGGCCAAAAGGTCCTCACTTCCCAAAAATGTCCTCACTCTGTAGGTTAAACGCTTGTTCCTGTCCTCACTATGTAGCAAGTACAAGAACACCTGCACGCACAAACACACACACACACACACACACACACACACACACACAGTATCTAGGAGAAGTTTATTTGTGTCCAGCACATCCAGTTCCCTGGTCTTATCTTCCAATTCATTCACCATGCATCATCCATACACATAACTGCACTGTAAGCTATGATTCAGTGCACTATTCTTATCATAGCCCAGGCGCGGTGATGTTCTGAGGCATGCTGGTGCAGTGACCCCCCTCGCCTGTGTCTCCAATAAGCATAACCATATCTGACAAGGCCAGAGCTATTGAAGGAGGGGAGATTCTCGCCTCCTTTAGATGGCTTTCCACCCTTCTGTTTTCTGGGCTTATTTCCAACGGTGCTTTGTGGCCCAAACCTCCTCTTTTTTGAAATGTAGCTGATTTATTTTTCCATAGTGTTTGCTCAACCATTTTGTTTTACCACTCTCATTTGCACCCCTGGACATTTACCATCAACAGGCAGGTGAGTAAACAATAACTCCACCAGTAGCCTAGTCTAGTTGCAGAGAGTAGAGATGAGTCAAGATATGGATTCGAACTGTGAAGCAATTGGATGCATATTACACGATATAAGCCTCCCAATCATTCTCTACATTCCTGTGAAAATACTAAGGAATGCTTGGCGGGTTGGATACAGGAGCAACACGCACACACACACTCGAATAAATTTCATTTATTACACACACACACACACACACACAGCTTTTTTTGAGTTGATCTTGTGTCTACAAAAATAATGTGCATGCGCCCATTATCTCAAGAAGGGGCTGCCAGAGCGTGAGGGGCATCTTTCGCCTGACTGACTTTCATTTACAAAGTGGCGATGTTACTTTTGTGTGGGGAAATGAGATAGCACTGCAGCAGACAGTAGGCTACATTATCCCGAGCCAGGCGCACATCCTGCTCTCTTTCTTTTTTCCCCTTTATCAGCGGCTTTTTCTCACATTGTTCATCAGCCCCTGAGACACAAAAAAGCTCGTCTCCCAGGATCAATTAGTCACTTCTAGGGAGTTGTGGAGCGGAGAGGGAGGTGAGGAGACAAAAGCCATGGCCATGTTGGCGTCACGGCGAGGTGATAAAGTGACATGGTCTTCCTTCCAGGCCATTAACGTGACAAGCAGTCCTTGTCCAGGGAAGGTGGACCTGACAGCAGAGTGGTGCCCCGTTACAAAATGAAGAGAGCTCTCAAAAGAGTAGTTGGTTTCTTTGACACTTTTTCCACCCTGCATCTTTACTCCCCACTCTCTCTCCAGCTGTTTTCATTCAGTCTCCCGCTCTCTCTCTTTGTCTTTTTTTAAACTCCATCTCTGTCCTTTCCCCGGAGCTTTTTTCCCACTCAATCTCTCCCTCCATCCCCCTCACTTTCTTAAAAGCTGTCTCTTTCTAAAGCTCCAAAGTCCTCCCCTCACCCTTCCAAATTTCTCTTCTTTCATCTTTGACTGTGCTGCAGCCTCGTCTCCCTCCCACTAGTCTTCCCTTCCCTTTTAAAAACTTTCTATCTTTGAATATCACCTATCTCCAGACTTTGTATCCACCTTTTCCTCTCAAGTAACAACTCATCTGTTCACTCTCTTCTTAAGGCAATCGAAGGTGACACTGGCAATGCAAAAACAGTGAGCTGGCACAGAGAGTCACAGCAGGACACAGGCCCAACAAAACACAGAAAGGTAAACAGGGACTATTTTTAGGATGCTGTCGCATGCCCTTAAGAAGCCAAAAGCATTGTGGTTTCTGTGTTCAGCAGTAAAATCTAAATATCAGAGGACCAGAGTCATTATGCTGGGGTTGTTAATGAGACATGGGATGGATTAGATCCAAGTGTTGCTGCTGGAAGGAATGTATTTTTTAATGTCAGATTTTATGACCGGCAAAATAGCTCCACATAAAGTTAGAATTGTGCTTCTCCATGTTGCATATAGGCAAACGTATAAGGGTGTTTTTTGGATGGGTTTGCTTGTGTTTATTTTATATGGATTGAGGTCCAGTAGGAAGCAGTGTCAAGTTTAACAAACCACAATGTAAAGAAAATGTAACAGAATTCAGGAAACAGAAACCAATTTCACCCAGATCACCACGTGTAAATAAACCACTATATCCATGAAACAAATGTGGAAGTATTTGGATTCATTAACATAAATGGATGCAACAATAACAAGATGGGCAACCATATAAACGTCTTGATGAGGAATTTAGTTTTCTATGACCTGCTAGAAGATGAATTGGCAGTACTATGTTTTAATGCGTAAAACTTTGAGCATTATACACTTTATTTCCTGATTTCTGGATTTTTTTATTTTATTTATATAAAGAGATATGTTGATACATGTTGATATCTCAAACACCCTCCTCTTTCTCTCAGCGAGAGAGAAGGAATTTTAAGTCTCCAAATTATTTGATATAAAATGCACAAATCCACACTGTTCACAACAATGGCTGACTTGAACAACATAAGTTTCGGTGCCGCTAACCTGACGTACACTCGCGCATTGGTGTGTTCAGTAACGCTGTAATGCAGCGTTACTTGGATTAGTAACTGTAATATTATTACTGTTGGGAAAATAATAATAACTGTAATAATATTACAGCGCTACCGAGTTCTGCCCAACACTGGTTGTGGGTAGCTGTGAGCAGAGTTTTGCAGCAGAGCTGATGCATACATGCAAATCTCAATTACATATTGAGAAAGCGGATTGGTTGATTCAACTCCGGACAAGAGGCGGGTTCAAAACATAGATTGTATAAAAAATGGGTGTAGTGTCCATGACATATCCCATAGGTTTCTATGGAGCCGTTGTGGAGCCTGACTCCGGCTAATCCTAAAATGGGCACAGAGTTGGGGCTGAGGTGGGTCAAATGAAGAATGAATTAATTAATATTATTTAAACATTATTTAAAAATTCACCCCGGCGTGGTTATCATGAAGAGGGAAATTTGTTGAGTCCAAAACCATTTTTGTACCAGCTGAGCTTTTTTACAGGGGGACTATGGGGATTCACTCGCTTTCAGAGCCATTAGACCAGCCTCAAGTGGCCAAAAGGTCTGGACATCACAGCGAACGCCGGTGTCAATCAGCTGGGTGGAGGTGATTCGCTGTAGTTTTGGTACTCTGCGTGGCTTCATTTTTCAATCCAAAGGTTGGATTCCGATTCAAAACAGAGACAAAAACAAACATGAGCATACATACATATACAAGTATAAAGAAACCACCAGCCAAACAAGTGATCCCCATTGTTGTTCAAGTGCAGCCCAGAAGAGTAAAATTACACTTTAAAGGGGAAATATGGAGTTTTCAGCAGGCACTAGCTGTGCAGTTTTTAGATATCAACCAGGTGTGTGCTCACACAGCGAACAGAATCTGACACACAGACCGAAACACCGAAGACAGCTTCACACAACATGCTGGAAACTCAGGTAAACTCTTACCGCAATGTTATAGTAATATTTCTGTCAGCTTGACCTTCAACTAATCCATGATCATTGCGTGGTAACGTTACACTGACTGCTTTCAGCAGATATGTCAGGGTTAGCTCGCCTTTTCAATAAGTATTAGCGTATCTTCGGAGGCTCAGCAATATTAAAAATGAGATTGTTGCCACACTTTAAAACAGTTAGACCTTAGTAAGTAACGTTACTGGAGTTAATGGATCTTCCGCTGTGTTATTGTATATGTGGGCGCGTAAGTTACAGCGACTGAGACTGGTAGAGAAGCTGTGTACCTGGGTATCGGTAAAATGATGATAAATCTAAATTGAACATAGCATACAAAGCAAACAGTGGTAGACCCATGTGGTAATGTAGCTAGCTGCCCCTGCCTTTCATCAGTATAGGCTAGTATAACAAATCTCTCCACATTTCTTTGTACTGGATAATTTTATGTGAGGCTACATCCCGTTCACACACAGGCAGTAAAAAAGTTTGTGATATTGATATAATTTAAAAAACTACATCTCCTTTCAGAGAGCAAACAAGCAGATACCCCCATTACTGGGATTGCAAGTGTCATGCAAAAACTGAATTTAAGATTGTACAACCAACCATTAAAGTATGTTTTAGAAATGTGTTTTGTCTGCTGTTTAAGGCATAGATTGATTTCAATTTGGTTCCATACAGTATACTATGAAAATCTATGACCACACTCTTATCACAGTAATCATCAAGTCGGCATTCAGTTTTTTTTCAGTTGTTGTTAAAGGTATGGTATTCAATTCTAATCTAAGTATCTCCGTTCTGTGTGTGCGCTGAAAACAAATTCGGAGTTTGTACACAGCCCATCTCGTGGGAAACAAAGTGGCACTGACCATTGCAGCCATGATTAGTGTGTCAGTAGCATTAAATTACTTACCC